>NW_019745118.1:45600-97140 GCF_002891405.2 Cryptotermes secundus | reverse complement strand
CGGAATACGGGAAAACGGCCACGTAATAGGCACCCTTGTTTCTAGCCACGCTGTGTTGCTATGTAACGCTAGCGGAGGTCACCGTTGTTACTATCGTAACGTCGCCGCTGTTGATTCGCTTTGCCTAGCGACCGCGATATCCCTCGGTGACGTCGCCGCGGAGGGGAGTGGCGGGGCGGGAACTCGCCTATTACCGTAAGAACGCGAGCGTTACGTTACCGCTGGGGAGGTAGGGGTCAACATGTCACAATATATATATTTACGATCTACATCAGTACGAAATTTCATATACAGAGTCCCAGTCCTTCATGAGTTATATCCAACAAAAGCGCGAAAGCTGAATATTAATTTAAATCAGACACCATTTTGCTGTTACAGTGCTGCAAAAATTATTATCCTCTAAATATACACATATTTCATATACCTGTTTCTCCATCAGTTCATAATCCTATAATAAGAAGCTCCACCGTCACAAAGCCACGCGTCCGCCATGTTGTTATTACAAATTATAAGACCTAGAAAAGTATTATATTGGGATTCCCTACAATGATATAAGATCCTCACGAAATTCATAATAGTCCGCCATCTTGTTTAGTTGATGAATGGAGGCACACGAAAAGTATTCGAGTATCTAAAGCCTAAGTTCGGCAAGGAAATTTGCCTAAAAATTAATCTTCGCATGTAACATAAATATAAGAATTATAAAGCCTACTAACTTTACACAATTTAGAAACTGTAGATGAATAAAGACAGAGGTCACAGAAGCAAAAATGTGTATGATTTCATTCAGTAGAACTGCAGATAAATTAATTTTAAAAATATTATTAGTTAAACTAACTCTGTGAAGTCCTTCTAGAGTAGCCAACAGTCACTTTGCTAGATCAAGAAATTTTCCTCTCTCTCTCTCTCTCTCTGGCTCTACAGCCCTTTGGACCTTGGCCGTTTTTTCAGTTTCTTAATAAGTATACAGTCGGTATGACTCCTTGGACGAGTGACCAGCCCGTCGCAGGGCCGCTGCTTACACACAGAACAACATAAGCAGGGAATAAATGCACACAGACACCCATGCCCTGAGTGGGATTCGAACCTATGATTCCAGTGTTTGAGAGGGCGAACACGGTTCATGCCTTAGACAGCACGGCCACTGTAATACTGTAAATAGAATTATTAGCATACTATTACAAAAGAATCTGGTGGGCAGATCATTTGGCAGATGTCTTCGCAGTCGCCTGAAGTCCGGTGGCTCCGTAAGGCGGGCGGCTAGGTTGTCTGCATGTGCTCTGAGCCGAGCTGTATCGGCGAATTTCTTCTCTAACTGTTGGTATTTGGAGATATCTTCGGATAACTATGTTCGGTACATACCAAGGTGCGTCCACTATCATGCGCAAGACTTTAGCCTGAAATCGTTCTAGAATTGCTATGTTGGAAGCTGTACCCCAAAGTTGTATTCCATAGGTCCAGATTGGTTTGAGGATTGACACTCAATAAAAAAGTCCCTAAACACACCGTGTGTTTAGGGAAAGGAGTGATTAGACCCATTCAAAGCTCCATCATACTAGGAACCGAGCCCTGTCCAATATCCCGGAATGTGTATTTAATATAAACGAAATTTCCGTCCTTATCTCGAGGCCGTCTCCTTCGTCCGCAGATACGTACGCAGAAACCAACACGATAAGGGACATATTTACCAAGTTTTGATGGAATGAATCTGCAATAAATGAACGTGGAAGTTAATTGGATACGCCCATGTATAACAGTAAGAAAGATAAATATAAATTTTGTGTAATAAAACTGGAAGTCTGTAGTCCTGTCGTTTATAACTTAATTGCAGCTCACATGACTTACATGAACATGATTAAGTGAAATAGGTACTCACATTTAGGACGTATAATTTAGGTAGAACAGTAAAACCTGAAAGGCAGGAACTTCAAATCACATCAGATAGTGGCGCAGTAACGCCAGTTCCTCCGCATGTCCCTAGGATTGAACTTGTAAGGAATATGGGGAGACACTCTTCTCCACAGCCCATCATACAAGTCTTAACGGAGCATGGAGCCGGTAACGTAGTTAGTTACATCTAAGGCCGCGCCAAAGCTCAAGCGGTTAGCCGCTGGCTTCCCACCGCGGCGGCCCGGGTTCGATCCCGGGGTCTTGTCAAGTGGGATTTGTGGTGGACAACGTAGCATTGGGGCAGGCTTTCTCCGAGTACTTCGGTTTCCCCTGCCAATCTTTATTCCACCAATTGCTCCACATTCACCCTCACCTACCAGCTGGGGCTGGTACAATAGGCCAGAAGTGGCCGCAGTACAAGGGACTTGTCCCACCCCACTAGCAATTAAAAAAGAATAGTTACATCTACCGTCAATTTGCTTAAAAACATTCGTGATTTCATTACGGTCATCGTTACTCGGCATTTTAAAATGTGTACGATGCTGATAAAGGCTGCAAAGTTATATGTCATGTTTCGCTGAATCATATATGATTATGGTGATAAACTTGACAAAGAACTACAACTCTCGTATCTACCGAATATATTGCACAACAGCTGGAAAAACAGTCAGTGTGTGCGAGATGCTACGACAAGGCGTTTGTGTGAGTCGGGCGCTCTTCGCTGAAGGTCAGCACGCAGTGTTGGGCAATGTCAGCGCTCGTGTGCTCAAGAGACGCAACAGCACTATGGCTGCCACACAGGCCAGGCCGGAGGAGTGGGATTACGCCAAGACATTTGAAGACATACCAGGACCAAAGCCGTTGCCTGTCATAGGGAATGCCTGGAGATTTATTCCGTTTCTTGGTAAACTATTGTTTCCTTACGTCATTAGGGCATGTTCATTCGATGAAGGACCACTCGTCTGTACAAGCAATTAGTCAAGTGTCAAATACTGTCAAAATTTAACACTGAATGAATGAATAATAAACTGCAAAAGCAATAAAACTCTGATTCATATCTGTCGAAATAATCCATTTTATATGAATCTGAAATTGGAAACTTAGATTCAAAGGATTAATTATAGAAAATCTGTATATACATATTGCATATCTGACATAAATCATTTCCGAAATTTTTAATTGGTAATGAATTTAAAAAAGTAATATATGACTGTATGTAGTGTTCTTTTTAATGTGATTAGTTTTAAAATACATGTTTTGAAATGTAATCAACGAGCATCAGAAGCAAATCGTGCAAAATTTGATGTTAAAATCACCAATAGAATTTGTGGACCTGATGGTAAAGTTTTCCACTGCTCTTAGATCCATTTAAGCAGTATATTTCATTTAATAGAGGGCGTTCTGTGACGTACTACTCGTACATCTGTATCTTATATCGAGCAAAATATGCCTAATAAACGATAGGTGGATTCGATACCGTTAAAAAGCTTTAGTGGAACGAGCTGGAACTGTTGTAACTCGGCGAAGTTCTGCTTGTATACTCTCAATGGCTGTGCTGTGCTTCAGCCCCGGCGTAGTCAACATGCCTAACACACTTACAAGTGTTGAATACGCAGACACGTATTTTGTGTACGGTTTCTGCGATGGAAGTGGTAGGGTTGCTGTGGCGCCTATCTGCAGAAATATCCACATCACGAAACATTTGAGAATGTACAGGGAACACTGAGGGAGACTGGTTCCTTCCTACGTGCGAATACACAGCGTGAACATGGCTTGGAGAAGATGTTCTGGCAGTAGTAGGGCGAAGCCAAAGTACACGTTTAGGCAGAAATTCCAGAAGGACAGGTGTAGAACAGGCACATGTACGGAGAATTTTCCACCATGAAGTTTTCTATCCGTGTCATCCCCAACGAATAAAACATCTCTTCCTAGCAACAATGCCAACCGCGTGAGATATTATTAATTCTTCTAACCATGCCTACATATTCCATATGATGTCCTTTTAACGGACAAGGTTCAATTTACCGGGTAGTATAGAAACGTCACAAAGAATTTGCACTTTTTATTACATGAGAAACAACAAGAAGTAGAATAATTTCACTATCAGCACCGAATTTCTGTTAACGTGTTGTGTGGATTGTTAGGCAACAACCTGATTGGACCACGTACTATCTATGGGAGTTCAACAGCTCCGCAAGGGATGATTTCTGTTTTAAAGTGAATTAAATGCTACATTTGAAGAACATGCTTCATACAACAATTAGACAAATTTGGCTTCAAAATGACAGAGAATCTCCGCTTTGCGGCAAAGCGGTACTGCATTTATTGAAAGAAGATAATGAAGGAATGTGGATAGGAAGGAGTGGACCGGTGGCTTGCCCCACTCGGTCTCCAGTTTAAACCAATTTCATAATTTATTTTGGGTTTCATAAAGTGAAGGGTTCATCACGATGATAAATCAGAAACAAGGTATCTCTCAGTAGAGACCATAGGTGAAGCGACGATCGATATCATAAACGAGCTGGGATGCATGCAGTGCTAAAATTCATGGCACGAAATTTGGCAACATGCATGCAGTCTAATGATGGGAATTTCTAACATGTGTCGTAATAACCTGTAACTGACTGTTGTGTTTACAGTTATGATAATAACGGTGAGCTGAAACGACGAATCATATTCAATGCTATAATAAGCCGGCACTTAACGCGATAGCGGAATAAAGTTGACCTACTATTTGTTAAAAGTTTTTACTTGAGTCTCTTGTAATTAAATTCATAGATGATAATTCTTATCCTAATTTTGTGTTCTGCGATTCCTTCTGAAAATATTTCATGTCAAATCCGTATTCTGGTCCCAACTGGACCGAATACTATTATGTCATATCCGTATAATGTCCTTATTTGAGCTGAATATAGGTTGAGGAAAATTTCATTACTTTTGGGAAGACCAATCCCTATTTTTATCCACTTGAAATACGGCTATAGGCAGTCGGAAACATAAACCTCCTTGTCGATATATCCAGTAATATTCACCAGTACGTTAAACACTTCTCGCTCACATACATACACGTACGTCACCTTCAAGCGTGGTATCCTTTATTAAGAAAGAAGGCTCTGGTTCTCGAGATGTACTTGTACAAATATTGCACATGTAAGAAAGACAATATCACTTCAGGAAGTTCTGTTCCATAAAACCGAGTCGTGTGTGTTTACAGCGAAAAGGAATGTGTCCCACTAAGAATAATTTTAATTTTTACTAATGGTCTTTGACTGAATTTCTAACGTACAAAGTTACCAACCGGCCAACCAACCAACTAGTTCCACGGGACTGCATCGTCACTCCGAAGCTAATAGTCCTCCAGGTAATAAAGAAACGGCTCTAATTTTACTGGCATGCAGCTCTTGTTCACAAGATCATGTTGCCTGATCCCAACCTGAGAAAACTGAATCCTGCGCGAGCGTTCGCATCCTGCGCGTTTCATCTTAACACGATCCTTCCGTGCACAAACTTCGACACTAAATGTCATTATCGTTTTCCGTTTCCTGGTAAGCCGTTCCTCACTTATGCACATTATATTTGCTGCCTGTCTTATCCTCATCAATCCATTTACCCTATTACCACTACAACAAATTGATGAAATAAAGCCGCCCCGGATAGTATAATGATCACTCAGACAGTTAAATTAGTCACTCTTCATACACACCGAAGTTCTTTCCGCTTTCAGAAACCAGGCCACTAGATCATATTCTGGGCAATGTGAATCCAGTTCACATGCCTACATTCTTAACACTTTGCAGTTCTGCACCGTCAGGCACTTGTAACACATTCGGTGTAAATAAACTGACCCATGTCTGTACATAACATACATTGGACATCTAAAAATAGACGCTGAGTATCTGATAATTATAGGGACGTGTTTCAACTTTCTGTCATATACGTGCTACAATTTGATGGCCGACATTATTAACGGTATGACAGCACGCAAAATCTCGAAGTAAAATGCGTAAAAAGTTGTGTAGCATTCAAATGAGAAGCAATTAACATATATTCGCACTCACTTCATTACGAGATTATGTTTTATATGTCACTCTGTAGCATATATGTACGAGATCTTGTAGCCTAAGCTCTTCTGAGAAACAGATTAGCAACCATAATAAGAGATGGCGTAGCGGAGTTTGGCCAGTAAGTATATCTCCAGTCCACAAAGCATGACCTTGATGTTAGTGCGGTAAATACAGGAAGAAGTCCCAAGGTTACTCGGTACGTCATTCATGTTGATAGTAAAATTGCAGTCCTCAAGCAGCAAGCTAATGGAAATATCATGGGAGTTCATATATTTTTAAGGTTCGAAACCGTTTTATCATTTAATCTAATTTGTGATAGATCTGCAATGTCTAAAATAAAAGTGGGCTGAAGGGTTCTTCTGTAGTTTTAACCTTTCTAACATATTTTATTTATTTTTCATTTATTAGCAATCTGAATTTGCATTCTATGAGCTAATTTGCTGTCATGTACAATAATTATTCTACCTTTCTAATATGAAACCTAATTGATACGGGGTCCAACTAAATTCTATGAAGAGAACCTGGTCATGAAATTCACCGTCTACAGTCGAACACTACGTTTCATTAAATTTTTCGCAAATTTTCACTATCGAATACTCCCTGCTTTATTTGCCTTTGGTCCACACACACTTAGCTTACTTACTTATGAAACCGAGCCCTTCTTGAGGAGAAGCTAAATCTGCAGCTACTCAAGAATTTCCCAGCATTTTGTAGAACCCAAAGGTTCATTACCGTGTTCACAAGAGCCCTCCACTGGTATCTATCCTGAGCCAGATCAATCCAATCCATACCATCCCATTCTATCTCTCTAAGATCAATTTTAATATTGTTCACCCGCCTACGTCTTGGTCTTCCCAGTGGTCTCCTACATTCTGGCTTTCCCACCAATATGCTATGTGCATTCCTTTTCTCCCCAATTCGTGCTACATGTTCTGCCCACCTCATCCTCCTTGACTTGATCATTATAATTATACCTGAAGAAGAGTACAAGTTATGAAGTTCCTCATATGCAGTTTTCCACATACTCAAACCACACACTTAAACCAAATTATTTTCGATTTTTTTAATATTTCCGCATCTGCACTTAGTTCTCCATCTCATATTTTCCCTCCAAGACTACCGCCTAAATTTCTTTATAGGTTGTGTATGTTTAGGGACATCTTCATCCAAAATGTCTTGTGTGTAACTGCACAATTCACT
Organism: Cryptotermes secundus; assembly: GCF_002891405.2. Taxonomy (NCBI): domain Eukaryota; kingdom Metazoa; phylum Arthropoda; class Insecta; order Blattodea; family Kalotermitidae; genus Cryptotermes; species Cryptotermes secundus. Next base: position 89,986 of record NW_019745118.1, on the reverse strand, counting down.
ACTTATTGTCACTAAATGCAAAGACGAATATGGCTATTGTAAAATGTTTTAGGGTTATTTCTTTCTTTGCATACTGCTGGTTTATACAATTGGGGTGCTGAGGCTGTCGACGCAGCAGCGAAGTAAAGCAAATTGTAATAAATCGGCTGAAATGAATACAAATATCAACGTTTGAAATAATTTTACTGGTTCAATGAACTTTACATGCAATCTAGTGGATTGTCATGAAGAAATTAAATATACTGCATTTCAATAATAATTTATTCTACTTATGAAGAAAGCCATCGTCTGGGATGTGGCGCCGTGTAGATATTGTGATAACGTATGTTTCGGAGGAACTTATTGCCTCCATCTTCAGGGAATTTTATTTTAATATATTCTATTTTATTTTAATCTCTATAGACATTATATGGCCGGCTAGAGTACGTTGATAGTGAAATGTGTCTATTTTAGCCAACTCAGGCCACTCAACCGAACCAACGAAGGTTTCCAAATAACAGAAATTATTTTTAAGACTTCACTTTTAGATTTCCCATAGCTACGGGTATATATTCACCAATAACCTGCGGCATATAACCAATGTTCTTTGCAACCCATCATTTCGTTACTGGCCACATATTGCCGCGCCATAGCTCAAGCGGTTAGTCGCCGGCTTCCCACCGCGGTGGCCCGGGTTCGATCCCGGATCTAGTGGAGTGGGATCTTTGGTGGAAAATTTGTAGCTGGGACAGGTTTTCTCCGAGTACTTCGGTTTCCCCTGCCAATCTTCATTCCACCAACTGCTCCATAATCACCCTAACCTATCATCTGGGGCTGGTACAATAGGCCAGAAGTGGCCACAGTACAAAGGACTCAGTCCCACCCAACTAGCAATAAAAAAAACTGTCCACATGAATACTGGACATAATATACATAACACAGAATGAATGGGTCAGAAATGCAGGAGAATGACATATATATTTGGTCATTTTAATGAACGCCGATCCCAGTGGCCACAGGTTATGTAGCGTGAACCGTGTTCGCCCGCTCAAGCACTGGGTTCGCGGGTTCAAATCCTTACTACTCCATACTCCATACTACTAGTTAACCCTTCAGTACCTATCCATCCATCCAACCACCAACCCAACTACCCACTCATTCATCCATTCATCCACACACCCACACACCCTGCCACCTACCAACCCAAACACCCACCCATCTATCTATGGCTCAACAGCCTTTTTGTTGTACCTTGGACACTTTTCAGTTTCTTGATCTTTCACACAGTTGGTAGAAGCCTTGGACGAGGGATCCGCCCAAAGAAAGGCAGCTGAGCGCGCGCACACGCACGCACACACACATTTTCACACACACACACATATATATATATATATCCATGTCTGAAATTGGTTTCTAACCCACGATCCCGGTGTCCGAGCGGGCGAAACCCCATCATGCCCTAGAGCGCGCGGCCATGGGATCGGCAGCAGGTACATGCAACGTTTATATTGATGGAGAGGTTCTCATTTCGCCAGCCTGCCATTAAGAGACGGATATTTTTCGTGTTTGCCAACACAGAGTGGTCGAAAATGTACAGAACCATAACATGGTATGGAAGAATGTGAAAGGTATAAGGTAAACAGGTGAAAATTTTACAGATGTTTGGTCATGTGTGAGTTGTAGGGACTCTGATGTTTCAACAAGAATTCGGTCACTTACCAGCTTCAACTGAACCGTATCGTAGTATTCTGTTATTTCATATACGGAAATCCAAATTTACATTGTCACTGATGTTTCTTTTCGTGAGGATCGAATACCTTCCTATACCTAACGATACCACAATAAGTGCAACTTCAGAAGCTAGCGGAATCATACCCGACAAAAAAAGGGGTAGCAAACGGGAGCAGAATAAAGAGAGGGTGGTCTGTATTGACATGGTTTTCGTTCTAGCTGCACTAACACTGAAAATTGTTGGAAATATGTTTGAAAGTATAAGACGATACGAGAACATAGTAAAAATGCAGTGATATATCATTTCTGCTTTTCCAATAAATGCCTATTGATAAATAAGTTTTAATCAGATTTCATTGTGCTTCATTTCCTTGTTATTTTATTAACAACTTTATTTAAATTTAAGGTGATCTTTATCGACTAACGGATGAGAGATACCACAAAGACCTCTACGAAAAGTATGGGAAAATCATGAAGATTACTGGAATCCCGGGGCTTAAAAATATAGTGATAGTCTTCGATCCTGACGTCATTGAAAAGGTAAGTGTTTTCAAGTGACGCATTCTTGGTGTGCAATTAGCTTCGTGCTGATGGAGTGCGCAAATACATTTTCCAACTGTTACGTTCTTCCATATGCTTTAATACGTATTTAAGGTAAACTGTTATCAAATCGTAAACTGGCGGACACCTGCGAGCATCGGAAGAGGTTTTTGTTGGCCCGAGAACATTTTAAAAATGTGATAATATATTTTAAGTCTGATACAAAACCATCTCAAGCACTGTATTCCATCCACTTTTAGCTAAAAATAATTTAGCCCCACCGTCAGTGACAATTGCCTGATCAGTGGAAGGAGTCTATTATTGTACCAGTTAACAAGAAGGGTGATAAAACTGACTGTAGTAATTACCGGGGGATATCATTGCTATCAACTTCTTATGAAATTTTGTCCAGTATTCTTCTTTCAAGGTTAAGTCCATATATATGATGAAAGTATTGGGGACCGTCAGTGTGGGTTTCGACGTAACAGATCAACTACAGATCAGATCTTTTGCATTCGTCAGATATTGGAGAAAAAATGGGAGTACGATGAGACAGTACATCAGCCATTCATAGACGTCTAGAAAGCCTATGATTCTGTTAGGGGGGAAGTATTGTACAATATTCTAATAGAGTTTGGGATACCCATGAAAGTAGTTAGGTTGATAAAAATTTGTTTAAACGAAACGTATAGTAAAGTCCGTGTAGGTAAACATATGTCTGATAAATTTCCTATCCAGAATGGTCTAAAACAAAGAGATGCTTTACCGCCACTCTTTTTCATCTTTGCCTTAGAATATGCAATTAGGAAAGTCCAGGGAAACTAGGTGGGACTAAAATTAAACGGGACACATCAGCTGTTGGTCTAAGCCGATGGTGTGAATCTACTGGGTGATAATGTAGATACCATAAAGAAAAAAAGCACAGAAACTTTAATTGACTAGAAGTAAACACCGAGAAAACTAAGCATATGTTACTGTATCGTCAGCAAAATGAAGGGCAAAGTCATGATATAAAGATAGGAAACACATGTTTTGAGAATGTGGCACAGGTAAGATATTTGGGAACAACGATAACAGATGGAAACCTGACTCAGGAAGAAATTAAGGGGCGATTGAACTCGAGAAATGCTTGCTATCATTCAGTCCAGAACCTTTTGTCTTCTCGTCTGTTGTCCAAAAACATGAAAATTAGAATATACAAAACTATAATTTTGCCTGTGATTCTGTATGGATGTGAAACTTGGTCTCTGACAATAAGGGAGGAACACAGACTGAGGGGGTTTGAGAACAGAGTGTTGAGGAGAATATTTGGACCGAAGAGAGAGGAAGTGACAGGAGTTTGGAGAAAACTGCATAATGAGAAGCTTCATAACTTGTACTCTTCTCCAAGTATAATTAGAATGATGAAGTAAAGGAGGATGAGGTGGACAGGTTATGTAGCACGAATGGGGGAGACGAGGAATGCGTATAGGATATTGGTGGGAAAGCCAGAAGGAAGGAGGCCACAGGGAAGACCAAGGCGTATGTGGTAGGAAAATATTAGAATGGATCTTAGAGAGATATTATGGGATGATATGGATTGGATATATCTTGCTCAGGATAGAGACCAGTGGAGGGCTCTTATGAACACGGTAATGACCCTTCGGGTTCCATTAAATGCTGGGAAATTCTTGAGTAGCAGCAGAAGGGCGGCTCCTCCAGAAGGGCACAACTCCATGAGTAAGTAAATAAGTAAGTAAGTAAGTCAGCGACTTCCCAGAGTTTCTCAATGTCTGGTCTATGCTCCAATGACAAAGGAATGAACATAGTTTCTATGGCAACCCATCAACACCTGACGGCAAGTTTCACACTCAGTCCTTTGTTAAATACATCAGGCATTCTCGTTATGATTTCCAGATCACTCCGTCAACCAACCAGGGAGTGTAATATCACTGTTGAAATCCACTTATTAAACACGATATTATCGGATGCAAATGTTTTATTCGAAGTCGTGATAAGGTCAGTCCTGTTTTCTATCAGGTTTACGTTGTTGTTTTGGGGAACGCGGTAGCGTAGTTGGTTGAGGCACTACGCTACAAAGCGGAGGTCACGGGTTCAAATCCCGATGAGGTCATTGAATTTTTTTTAATTTACCTAAACCGCCCAGAAGCATTATGACCCTGGGGTCGACTGAGCCTCTAACAGAAATTATTACCAGGAATATTCTTGGGGGTTAAGTGCTGACAACCTTGCCGCCATATATGATTGTGTAGAAAATGTGGGAACCTCAACATCACACAACCCTTTTGGGCTTCCGCGGCCTGGTACAGGGATACCTTTACTTTTATTTTCTTTTTACTTACGTTGTTGTTTAGACAACATGAGTATGTGAGAACATGCTGGAAAAGAATTATACAGTTCCACTAATATGAACGGAAGGATTTTGTTTGGCCTCTGTTAAGGGAAAGTCAGTGTGTATTCTGTACCGTGCCACAGTTTCAGCATAATGCCGAGGCATTGTAAATCTAACCCCAAGGTTTCTGACACAAACATTACTTCCAGATCCGATGTAAGTTAAAAATTATATCATAAACAGTGATATTTTTTTCAGACAATAAACTACATATCATTTTAACGGGATTCTACAGAGTTTCTTTGTGAGGTCTTCGTGGGAGTATTTAAATATAGTAGTACTTAGATTTCAATGAAATCGCCTCGGTGAGATGGCCATGTGAATATGGAATTAGATTCTGACGCTACGGAGGCCTTTTCAGTCTCTATAACCAGGGTCGATGTGTTGAGTATCATGTAAACATTTGATTATGGAGATAGAGGCAGACTGCCGCACGTCGACTAACTGCACATTCACTCGGATGAGAGGATGAGAGGACTTCAATGCACACAGTCGACAAAAAGAAAGCTTAGATTTTCTTTTAATTCTACTGGTTGTTTGATTCCTGGCGGAGGATGGTGACGGAGTGTGGGAGAAATGCAGCAGAGATTATTTTGGAATATTTTCCTCCGCCTCTAGTGTTCAGTCAGAGTGTAAACAATCAAGGAAACGTTCTTAACTGCTATCATTCACTTTTGCATGTGTTCAGGTGTTCAGAAACGAAGGTCCGTGGCCGATCAGGGATACAGTAAGAAGTATAGCATATTATCGTTTGCTTACAAGAAAAGATATCTTCCAAGGTGTTGGAGGTGTGGTTGTAACGTAAGTATGAGAAACTGATGTCAGATTTTTTGATAATTATTATTTAATGTACTAGTTACACCTGCTCATAACCGATTCTTCAAACAAATTATTTCAGAACAGTTATTTTCGTTAACAAACAGCCCAAACTTCATTAAATATAGATATCCATGCAGTCGAAGTTTTATTTATACACTAATATTCAGAAGGGCAATTGAAAATCTGTTTCTTTAAAACCTGAAAATTAATTTCCGTGTTCAAACGTCGGACATAGATGCCCATCCTTAACCCGTTGCAAAATCCAAGCCCTCCAGTCTTGTTCCTTTCAGACATAATTAAAAATCTCCCACGCATAGATACTCAGGTCTTCTGGCTAAATGTCACATTCTATATCAATTTGGATACCTACAGACCCGAAGAGGAGGCGACAATTTATTTAGAATTCCGTGGGCCTCCTTCTCCAGGCACAACCTGAGGATCGGCCTTGCCATGTGGACTACATCCACTTAACAAGTATACAGATTTCACACTTCAGCCATCTGACAGGACGTGACACGAGGATGAAGGAGTCTGTGTACTGAGGAGCTCTACACTTAATTTTTCACGAATTGTTTCAATATAATCGTCATAATATGGACGACATGTCGGGAAGTTGTAGCATGAGTGATGGTGTTTGAAATACAGAGTGTGGCTCAGAAAATTCCTCTTTGTGAAGACGCATTGTGAAAGCAGGAAGGCCGCAGAAAAGTGGGGATAAGATTGGCGATCGCAGCAGTAGCGGATGTTTCTGTCTAATACCCCTCATTAGGAAATATGAGGTGAACGAGTGAGCAGCGTGCGTTTGCTGTCGAAGCCTATTTTTCGAACAATCTTTCTTACGTGGCTGTGCAGCGTGCGTTCCATACTCACTTCGGTATTAAGCCCAGAGGTCCGGTTCCCGCCGGAAATCGATTGTTTCGTGGGTAGAGAACTTTAGGACTACCGGGAGTGTGGTGAAAAATCATCTGGACGACAACGGACCGTTACGAAGCCAGAAAATGTGGAGGCAGTTCGACAGTCGATTTTGAGATCCTTTTCGAACCGGCTCTTGAAGAAATGCATCTAGGAAATGTCTGGTTCCAACAGGATGGTGCCACGGCTCACACAGCCCGAGCTTCGATAACATTTTGAGGCAAAGTTCCCCGGGCGGCTCATCTTGCTTCGAGGTGACATCCCGTGGGCAGCGCACTCACCTGATCTAACTCCCTGTGATTTTTTTATGGGGATACCTCAAGGCAGAGGTTTTAAAACATCGCCCCACAAACCTGCTTCAGCTGAAGAATGTTATTCGGCAGGAAGTAGCCCAAATTCCGGTGCACATGTTGGAACGTGCAGAAGGGAACTTCAGAAAACGGTTGCATCAGTGCACAGAGAACGGTGGCCACCAGCTTCAAGATATTTTGCTTAAAACTACATGATTTAAAACTTTAAAGTATGCTCTTTCATTAGCTAAACATAAATTTTGTCTGTCAGCAATATTTTTTCTTCTATTCGCCTTCAAATAAAGGAAGTCTCTGCGCCCCACCCTGCCTTACGGAAAGATTAGTTGGCAAAGAGTTGGTGTAGAGAGGGTGACAGTATAAAAATGGATATTAAGGGAATCGTGTATGAATATTGAATACTGGATGAGATCCAGCCCACATTGGTGTTTTGGTTTTGGCAAGGTAATGAATTCTTGTTTATTTAAACGTGACAGATATCTTGACAACATAAGAGAATATTTGCTCCCAAAAGGTCTGTTCGCCATGGAGTTAGTGGTATGTGGTATGTAGACGCGTTGCTAGGCAACGACAGCAAAATAAGCAGCCATAGAGCAGAAATTGTTAAGTAATGACTGTAAACATTAGCTCCTTGGGCTTAGTTACCTTAGGCTCTTTTTTCTACAAGACACAGTTCTCAGTATCACGGCAAGGAGGCCGTTGGCCAACTCTCCTGCCCGTATTCCCTTCAATATTTACTGCATTGTGGTCATTATTCTTACCACTTATCCTTCAATGCTGCATTCATCAAGAGGTAAGTCTATTGTTTTCGAACTCTAATCATTTGCAGTGGCAGGTGAATTGTTGTCCTGCGCAGCTGCAGATGTCCTGTCCCTGGCATTGCCAGTTTGGGCCAAAGAAGGTGGCCAGAGTCGGTTAATGGGAGCTGTAAAGCCTTTCCTGTGTATACGTTGCTTCGGCACACTTACAGCCGCTGTATCTACTTCGATGCTCTGCTTTGCACTGTAGCATTTAGGACAGTTCTCTGCGTTTTTAATTCTTTGGAACACATGGAGTCAGTGCTACCACGTACCTTGGACATCGTGGGCACTACTTGAAGTTTAGCCAGAAGTGGCCGAAACCCTGACACTTGTAACATTGCATCTGGCATCCCTGTGCATTCAATTATGCTGGAGAGGCAATTGCGACGGATAATCTTCCTGTGACTTGTAGCTGTTTGCCAGGGACAGTGAGTTGCAGAGTGTAGTTATAGGATTCTGAGGTGAGGGCCGTTTGCCTGTTGTTTGCTGGGAGGTCATGATATCACAGCCAAATCCTCTAGAGCGAGGGTACCCCCTTGGTTGAGGTGTTCATAAGAAAATTCCGAATTGTCACCTTGACATGATTACCTTACTTAGGCATGTCAGGTGATAAGTTTAAATACAGTCCTCCTGACAACAGGCCAGTGAAAAATCTAACAATCTACAGCAAAACCATCAATTATTATAGGCGTTATAACATACGTGTGCAGCTGGACGAAACATACACGTCGAACCCCCCCAGACGATTTAAATACCTGACGAAACATACACGTCAAACCACGCTGAACGGTTAAGGTTATATTTTATTATATAGCCCTCCTTGGTCTTGTTCTATAAAATGATACATGTAATGATGAGAATCCCGGCTCTGGTAGTCCGCAGAGGAACCTGGTCACCGAAGAGATTTTATGTTACATTTGAAAGGACGGATGGTTGGCGGAATACGTGGTTTTTCAGATTAAGCGTTACAGGTCCCACAAGCAACCCAGTCTTCGGAGTTAGATGTTGTTTATTCCTGATTTTTGCTCGTCATAAGCAGACGTAGCAAATTCCTGCATGAAACCGACTGGGCTAGTTGTTTCTTCGTTTAAAACAACTTTAAATATTTCTATAAACAGAAAGGCTGCTGTGAGTGATAGATGGAACATTGTGTACTTGGACATTACATGTGTATTTGATATGACAACAGTGATAGTGGTTTCTAAAAAGTGTTTGGTGCCTCTGAAGATGATCCAAATGGATCGAAACATGTAAGGCTAGTGAATCATCAAGTGAGAAAACTGAAATAGTCACATTGGACGGACTTGTCTTTTGTAATTGTAACTGTTAATGTGACGGACCAAAATGAAACAAATCAAATTAATATTTACTATTTTGCAATAAGCCCTCTTCATGACTTTGCCGGACAAAGGACACGAATACTGTAAATTCAGTTCCTGTTAGTGAGTAGAACCTATTATTCTTCAAATAATCCCTGGAAATAAGAATGGTAAACCTTTTGAAATAAACGTTAAGCTTATGAATTAACCACGAATCAGTAGCAGCAGATATTGGAATGGTTCATATGAACTTTTTGATCTATTTACTCAGCTTCCTGACCAAATTAGAGGTTTCAAGTCACCTGATGATCCACTGTGTCTGAATATTCTTCCTTTGACTGAAATCTCTCTTCGTTCAACCCGTATCAGTTACTTCCTCGAATGCGGAGTAATTTCCAATACAATCAGAATATAAATTTAATAACATGAACATTATTGAACTTAAATCATTGCGTTTCATAGCGAAATACCTACTTGTATTAATTTATATCGCCGTAGATCCTGAATATAAAAATCACGTGTGTACCCTATTAATCCTCCGTACCCCTATTCGATTGCAAGCATATGCACTCCCTGTCATGAGTTGATTTGCGTGGCTCAGTTGGTATATCATGAGAAGAGAGGACGTATGATCAAGCCAACACAGAAGGTCTGCCGTGTAGTGCCCTGATCAGAATAACGTTCTGTGTCCTGTCCTTGATAAATTACAGAAAATTGTGTCACTGGTGGTAAAGGCTGCAGTGATGAATGAGAGAGTGTAGGAGGCATAATACACGTAGTTAAGAGATAAATGTGTGAACTCTGGTTCTGAATTCGTATAGATATTGGAAGAGTTCCTTGCCCACATAATACAGTTATGCTTTCATACCTCTCTGGCATCACTCATAACTCGTATCTAATCATCTCTTTTACCGTGAAACATGCCGGGAGATTTGACTATTGTCCAGTGCTCCTCTCAGTAATTCAATCAAAACTTTTCTTCCGGTGGATCCTGGACTGTTTGAGTAAGAGGAGCCATATGCTGGTGGTTGCAGCAACGTGCTACTCCACAATTAATCAAAATCAGATTACCTTAGTTTCGCCAGGGAATTAGTGCATCAGAAAACATTGACTCGACTAAGAAAAATATGAAGCATTGATTTAACAAAAGACGCCATTCTGTACAGTGAAGTGTACTTCTTAACTGTGGACATTAGCCATTTAATTATTCGAGGCATCACAAATTGTGATTGTTTTATTATCGTACATTAATTGTGGCATTTGGAAACTCAGCACAATGTATATATTATATGTGCACTGATTTAAAGAACTCTTTATTTATCAAGATAGTATAGACAACGTAGAGCGGCTAGCACAAAGATTTGTGGAGAAGTAAAGGACACCTTCAAATTTAATGTTTATTTACCTATTAAATCTTCATTCCATGTAGACAGAGGTTAGATTACTGAAGGTCTGCGCCTCGCACATTCACTATGGGGGGCCATCATGAACATTATACCACATTCATCACCACTGATTTCTGGTTTTCTACTAGGAAACCTATTAGCACGCCTAATGTCCCGAATGTTGAATAACCGGTGACAGTTACCGACTCCGTAGTTCCACGAGGGCCATGTAATGCGCTGTGAGTTCCGTTTCCATGGGAGAGAACCCATCCCCCACAGAGAGCAGCGCATGGGATGGTATGCCTGCTCAATCCGCTATGTCTGAATAAGACCTTGAGGTGTATCATGTAAACTGTTATGATTGCGCAGAGCTCTGGACTTGTGGATCAAGGTCGAAAGCGCGTTGCAATAATCGGATGGGTGGTGGAGCTTCTGCGGGATTGCAGGCCGTAGAAAAGCAAAAGATCGCACTGTTTACAGTCATTTTTGCTAGAATCCCACATACAGCCTAATGCTCATTTATTTCTGAATGTCTTTCCACTCCTCGTTCCTCTTAGCCTCCTTCAGCAGTGAATCCAGATATTCTGGACATACCCAACGTAATACAACAATAGTGACAGGATTGTTTCTGTAAGATCAAGAAAACCTTCACTAACTTAATTAACTACATTCGTGAGCAGACTGTCTGGTGTCAGGCTGAAGAGTTGCAGTTCGATTCTGGGCAGATACAAGAGGTAAACCATTCTTCACATCGTTCTAACCCGATCTAGGGAAAACACGACCATCTACAAACTGCTGCCGGAGGCTCTTTCCCTAGGTTAAAACGTCTGGGGCGTTTAGTTGAAATCAAATTAATATTTGGTGACGGGGGAAAGAATGTGTGGGACTATACCTCCACTACCAGGCACATGAATAAACTGTATTTCCTAACTAGAAGCAGGCACTCATTTAGATTTAAAAAATTTACACCAGCTACGCTTTATTTCAGTCAAGGTGAAACGTGGCAGAAGTTCAGATCGAAAGTGAATCCCACTATGATGCAGCCGAAGTCAACGAAATTGTATGTGACACCCATCGATTCCGTTGCCAACGATTTCTTGAAGAGGTAAATTATATAATTTTCTACACACGCTAGACTTACTTGTACATACACCCGCGTAATCTTTCTCTTTAGGGAGAACACTAAGGAAAGCTAGTAGAAAAGCATGTGACTACCCTCTTTCAATATCACACCACGGAGTTAATAGCGAACATCCACAGATATTATGAAATGTACACTCTCATTCTTTACATATAGGGCAGCCACGAATATTTACAGATTCTTAATACTAGAGTAGAGACTTTGGATGTCTTTTCTTCTCACGAGTAAACTCCACTCGCTTAAACCTAGTGTTATTCCTTTATTTATATTTCAGCCATTATGCTGAGACTGAAAGCAACTCTATCCCACGAGGAGAAGCGCCAATATTACCCGTTCAGTTTGATACTAATTTGGATAATAGTGTCTGCAAAATACGCATAAATGTTCATCACACCTCTTCCTAAAGAGTATCCTCTTCATTACAGAATCAGACTGATAAGAGACGAAAACTTGGAAATGCCTGATGATTTCGGCAACGAACTCTGCAAATGGGGATTCGAGTGCAAGTATCCATGGACAGTAACATAACATGACATTTATATCACTATAGAACCGAGTCACCGTTGAAGGTAGGATAGCGCGGAATGGGGTTCTCGGACTTAGCCGGGACTCCAGACTTCTGTTTGAGGAAGCCAAAATTTATATGTCAATACCAAATACTTGATGGACCTCAGTTTTTGTGGAGAAGCCAGCAGATCGTCAGCCACTCAAGCGACTCCCGTTATTTGATGGAACCAGAATATCCATAATAATGTTGACAAAATTCTGCCACTAGTCTGTATCCGGAATCACATTAATCAAATGAACACACTCCATTACATTCCTTCGAAAACAATTCTCATTTTATATACCCGTGTACGTCTAGGACTTCTGAGTGGTTTCTGTCGTTCAGGTTCTATGATAACTACAAAGACACTTTTCTTGTGTACAACGCATTCTATATGCCCTTCCAATCTCATCATTCTAAGAATGTCTGGAAAGTTGTAACCTCCATGAAGATGCACATTTGGCAATCTTAGTGCTTCCTATTATGTTATTCTCTCTAATTCAATGTATTCCCCTCAACATCCTACTGTGTAAGGTAAAGCTAGCCCTGTTAGAGTCCGTGGAAACCGAAAGGATTTTGACGCGTCGAGGCTCTTTTCGTAGATAATCGGCTCACAGTTGTTGACGTGGTTTTCGGCCTTACACCTCAGCCACCCTTTGCCCTCTGAACGATTCCTGGTACTCATATCTGTCGAAAGCTGAGCCAAACTCTGGCCGTAGTACATGTGGAATTATTAGGTAAATTGAAAATTCCGATGACCTCATCGGGAGTCGAACCTGCGACCTTCCGGCTTATAGTATAGTTCCTCAACCAACTACGCTACAGCGTGCCCTCAGCACCCTGCTCTAGCAACTTTAATGGCTGTTTCTCCTCAATACGAGTCATTACGCTTCAAAACTAGAGAAAAATATAAGCCAAATGACAGTATTGTGTATTTCACTCTTTATGCTTATTGCTGACCGCCTCTGTGGTCTATTGGTCAGATCTAGAGATCTGGGTTCGATTCCCGGCGCTACCACATTTTCTAAGTAGTAGTGGGTCTGGAACGGGATCCACTCATCCTCGTTAGGATAACTGAGGACCTATTTCAAGGAAATAGCGGCTTCCGTCTAGAAAAGCGAAATTAAACATATATTAATTGCTCTAACTACATTCAAGTGTATAAAATTCCAATTAGAATCATGGACAATACTTTCCTCCTAACCGAACCACAGCCTACCTTGAATGCTACTGCTACGTAATGTGCGGTCTCAGTGCACTTCCCACTGTCTTCCGGCGTCTGAAGGAAGAAAACATTCCCACACAGTAATTCATCACGCTTTTCAAAATCTACATTAATAGTTCAAAATAATTTAATCTATATATCGGTTTAACCGTCAGTTGCCTCATTCCTCCTGTAGACAGGCGAGTCCTTCCACTGCTGAGACAACTCTGCCTTTCTGATTAGTATTATTTAATTTAGGAACCACAAAATATAATATTTAATCTCTGCTCTAATTAATTCTGCCGGAATATGATCAATATTTCGCAATATATACCCTTTAAACTCATTAATACCCTGAAGATTGAGGCGATACCTTCCTTCGAAATGTCGGTTAACAAAATATCTACACGACGCCACATTCTAGAAAACAGTGTTATTCATAGTCACCGCCTTGAAGACTTCAAATCTTAACATAATCAGTACCAGTTTCACCCTCGGACGGTTTAGTCTCATTTCTGGTGTCTCAGTTGTATACGTTTTTCTAATTAATAAAACCAACTCTAAAATTAAAAAAAAAATGAAGCTAATCCTGTAACAGACCATGAAGGCTCATAGGGTTCTGAGGCGTTGGGGGTTCCACATTATCTAGACAATGTGCTCAAAATGGCGGTAAATTTGTCAGCCTTACGATCCGGCCGCGTTTTACTCCCCAGGAAATTTATTTAATTAAATCCTGGGACTCATTTCTTTTAGAGTCTGAGTCGATCCCAGGGCCATAGTGCGGTCGGAATGATTAGGTTAATTAAAAAAAATCAATTAAAAATAACCATATGTTATTTAAATTGTCGAGAGTGGGAATTCTTTAACTTATTAAAATTATTTCTTGTATCTGGAAGCGCATAACCCTTGTCAATAATTTACAAAATTAATTACGCCTTGGTAACTCTTCGTATTGATTGGTAACTGTGCATGAATAACTAATGTTACAGTTTAACATCTCTGCTCTAAGTTTACGAATATTTACTTATATATATCGCTTCTTTTGTTCCTGAATTATGAAATAAATTTACGTCTGATATTTTTAGGAGTCCTTAAACAGTTGGATCGGATTCCTTAATCAATGGCTTGATTATAATTAATATACTTTTAGGTTGCATCTAATTTACAGTTTGTAGTACGTATATTTTGCACAACTCACCTGTGGTATTGCCAAACAGACGCTTGTGAAATGAAAAAAAGGTAGGAAAATTTGTGTAACTGAATTACTGATAGCAGTCAATTGCACCCCTAATCGTGTGTTCAGGACACGCATTGCATGGGGTGAGAGTGTGAGTTCAGAATGTGTATTGGGTCCAAAATTTAAGCGGCATACTATGATGATCACTAACCTTTACTGGGTGTAAGTCGATAGAGTTTCATTAACGTGCAACGAATGTAGCAAATTTGTATGGGGATGGCTTAGATATAATTCTAGGGAGTTCCTGAAATATCTCATTAAGATTCTAATGTACTTTGAGTAATTTAGGCAGTTTATATTGTACTAGCATTTCGCAATACCTTCTCTTTGCTAAAAAAAATAAAAACTTATTAAAAAATCAGATATGTTCTCAGGCTGAAATCTCTGGTCATAACGGTATCATATAATGTAGCCATATATATGTGTATATATGGCAGAAACCTGCAAAATCCTTATCTTACGTTATTGTTATTGTTATTCTATGAAGCGTATGTTTATTTTTATCTGCGTTTTATACACGTATTTCTGTATGTTCCGACAGCCATTGTGTATATTGCTCTGGACACGCGCCTGGGCTGCCTGGATGCAGATCTTGCACCGGACTCAGAGCCTCAAAAGATGATAAATTATATACAAGTACAGTTCGACTGTTTGCACAAAATGGAAATTAATTTCCCGATGTGGAAATACGTGAGCACACCAACATGGCGGAAATTTGTGAAAGTCTCAGATAAGTTTACTGAGTACGTAACAAATAAGAAACAATATTTTATATAACATATTTTAATATAGTTCATTGCCAAAATATACACTGCTCAACTTTTATTAGATAAGTTATTGGGAGGAATTGTAGAGGATAACATTGATGGAGGCAGAAAGGTTCTCCAAGTGTAAGACTTCTGACACGAATTGAGGAGGGATCCAACCCGAAAAGAGTTTTTAACTTTTAGCTGCCACGAAAACCTCAAGTCTGGTTACATGCCCTTTTACGAGCTTAGATATATTACAATGCATTATAATTCTCACAGCGGTTTAATAAAAAATTAACTTTTTGAAACTTTCTCAGGTAGAGGACAACATTAAAATTAAGAATAAATTAAGAATGAATACTAATAATAAGACCAAATTTGGCCGCATCATAGCACAGGCGGAGAGTCGCTGGCTTCCCACCGCGACGGCCTGGGTTCGATCTCGGGTCTGGTCAAGTGTGATTTGTGGTTGACAAATTGGCGCTGGAGCAGGTTTTCTCCGAGTACTTCGGTTTCCCTTTCCAATCATCATTCCACAAAATTCTCCATCATCATAATCATCCGGGGCAGGTACGGTAGGTCAACAGTGGCCGCCGTATCGAGTGGACCCAACTGGACTCCCCCCCACTATGCGAATTTAAAAAAGAGACTACCAAATTTGTTCTGATTTATATAAACTGCAGACAGAGAAATCTTGTTGTAGAAGATATATATTTCTTGTCATCACACCGCAGCTCTCTCTAAGGTAGGTCGCACACCGGGATGCGTCAAGACATGTAACAGTCAAGACACGATGTCTGAGATATGGCGCAAAGAAAGGAGCACAGTTGAAAGAATGAAATTATGCAAACCGCCGCACACCGGTCTGAGTCATGATGCTGACGTCAGCTTCATGCTGGCGAATTACGAATGAAGCAAGACTGCGTCTTTAGTCTCGTGTCTTATTGCTTGTCTTGACGCAGTTGGTATGCGGCCGCTCTAAACCACTGCTGAATCGTACTCATCAGAATTAATATTTAAATTCTATAGCTACTGAAGGAATTGTTTCAATTTTGCGATTAACGAAATATCTTGCAAACCTCTTTATTCTATATTGAGTAAGAATATGCTTCTCCATTTCTCTGCCCTTAAACTTGTCATAACAATTGTTGTTTCTTACCAAACTTCAAGAAAAGGGAGAGAACCATAAGTCAAGTTAGGCCATATTATTTCAAATTATTTTCTGATAACTTTCGAAGCCATATTATCTAGAGATATAGACAAATCAAATAAATCAAGAATATCATAATGCTCTGAATTCGAGTTTAGGAAATCTTAAGAAAACCGAAGGCACGTTTTCGAAATACTAGCTGCAGACAATCCGGGATTTAAACTAAAATTATGTCGCTAACGCTGCTATCTCAAGAACAACATCAAAGCAAACACACCATCAAATTGGAAAATACTATATTCCTGGATGCGACACAATGCAAACTGATAAGACAATTTCAGACGTTTAGGGGTATACAATGTTCAATCTTAAGACTGGAGGCGTACGTTCAGCCAGTAGGTAGCGCTCAGAAGTGAGTATTCTTAGAGACATTTTGTACGATATTCAAATGTCACAATTCCTGACAACTACTCGTAACATTTGACATTTATGTACGGTATATATACATCTATTTCTGGTTCTGTCTACAGATTCAGCCTTAAGTACATCAACCAGGCTATGGAGCGGCTCAAGGCCATGCCAGAGGACCCTGACAGGGAACTGACTGTCTTGGAGAAGTTGTTGATAACAGACCCCGATCCCAAGACCGCGATGGTCATGGCACTGGACATGATGGGGGCCGGTATTGATACGGTAACGAACTCCATGAAGAGTCCCTCGAGAGTGCTTAATGATTGCGTTAGTTGGTAAAGAGATTCTCGGACTACCTTTGAATCCATATAACGCTTACACTTAGCTGAAGATCTAACCGCCTAACTCTTTCATGGATCAGAAGAATCCATTGCACTTTCGCCCACTCTATTTATTTGAGATCAATTCTGATGATTGTTTTCAAACCATCTATGCCTCAGATTCCTAAGTGGATTTTTTTCGTTCAAATTTTCCGTTTAGAATTTTTTTTTTAATTTCTGAATTATCCGATGTGTACTGTAACTATCTTCTGTTTCCGCCTCTTTCAGTTTATTATTACAATAATATTTCTTCACCGTAAAAGACACAAAGTTCCTCTTTATAGATATTTCTCTCTTCTTTCACTTTCTCAAGTCTGTGTTCATAATTCTGCTCAAGTCTCGTCACACGTACAGTGTCATTTGTCGGTTACATAAATAAAAAAATAAAGATACAGACTTGTGAGAACACACCAAAGTAATCACCTTCCTTAGCAGCACAACCCACATATTCACTACTGTTTGTACCGAAGCTCTGCACTGGACACGATCCATGTACCCCTGTTCTCACAATTCATTTTCTCTTCCGTTCCATACGTAACCTAGACCAATGATTCATCGCCGACTTTACACGTGCCTGAGCTTTCCATTCGTCTTCTGTCCACTTTAGGCGTTTGTATGATGCAATTCATCTATTCATACTTTCTTTAATGACGTGGTCAGTAGATCAGTTTATAGTATAAATCAGTGGTAAGATGATTAAAAACAATGGACTTGAAAGGATGCTGAAGCGAACGTTAATGGCTAATGTATGGCACTATCACGGAATTTATCAGGAGGGACTGAAGAAACAATTCACAAGGGATAAGAGACAGAATAGTCAATGTCTTGCCCCGTAGTAAAATCGGGCACCTGTCTATTCCATCTCAGAAAAGTTACCGCTCTAGCCAATTTGTTCGGTCAAATGATAAATCCATCTCAGCGTTTCTCTCAACAGCAAATTGTAAGATATTTGATGTCGTCACTCTAACAAGCCCATGAAGTGCACAGCTCATTACTATCAGATTGTATGAGTGGTTGTGTATGGTAAGGAGTTTAAATTATTCACAATATTATATTTAAGCATCCTGTTACACGTTATAAGATATATGATATAAATTCCGTCCTAAGTGTAACAATTTATTGTAGGTCTTTCGTTTTGCCTTCTTCTACACTACATGTTTCGGCCGCAAACGGCCATCATCAGGTGTATACACTCACGTAGCTGTTACACTGGTCCCAGTTTAAAATTTAAAAACACACAGGTCTTCCCAATTGGCTAACAGGATCTACTTCGTTGATATTTGTCTGATTCGTATATCATCTTTGTCACCCACACATGCCAATTTTGATATTCATGAACTGGCACTTTTAAAATCTACAGTTCCAATTCTAGAAAACTATTTTAAATTTTTTCCCAAATTTTAAAATTCTAAATTTAAAATTCTCAGGGTTACTCGCCCCACGTCTATAGTGCTGTCGCCGCTACTTCTTGTTTTCAGAACTGTACAGGTGTTATACTGTGTAGGCTCCCTGGTTGCGTGCCGGTGCTTATCTTTACTACGTGTGCACACGTAGCCTACACAGTTTAACAGCTGTACAGTGCTGAAAACAAGAAGTAGCCGCTGAAGCACTATAGACATAGGGCGAGTAAACCTGAGAATTTTAAATTTTAAATTTTAAAAATTGGAAAAAATTTTAAAGGAGTTTTCTAAAATTGTAACTGAAAATTTTAAAAGTGCCAGTTCATGAATGTAAAAATTGGCGTGTGTGGGTGACAAAGATGATGTACGAATCAGACAAATATCAGCGAAGTAGATCCTGTTAGCCAATTGGGAAGACCTGTGTGTTTTTAAAATTTAAACTGTGTGCAGTGTAACAGCTACGTGAGTGTATACATCTGATGATGGCCGTTTGCGGCCGAAACACGTAGTGTAGAAGAAGGCAAAACGAAAGACCTACAATAAACTGTTACACTAAGGACGGAATTTATATTATATATCATTAAATTATTTCTTTATCAAATGAGTACAGGAATTATTTTCCCCGGCGAAAAGAGGCAGGAGCGTGAAGCTAACCACTTACCACCTTCTATTACACAAGTCAAGATTGATTGAGCTATTCGATTTCTGAATCATACATATATATTAATTTGGTTTTTAATTAAGCGCAAGGACAAATTACCGTTACCTTTATATTACTAGCACATGCACTTTGGTATATTACACTGCAGACTTCTTACTCCACCGCCGCTGCTCTCTACCACTTGGCGAAGAATCCTGACAAGCAGCAGAAACTGTTCGAAGAAATACTGCGGTACCTTCCTGACAAAGATCAGCCAGTTACTTCGGAAATCCTGACTGAGCTCAAGTACTTGAAGGCGTGCATTAAGGAATCCATGAGGTACAAACCAAATTAACTACTTGGCACTACTTGGCTTTTTAATCATTTAATAATCCAACTAGATAGGAAATCTTCAAGAGAATTCGAACGGATCTGGAATATAGCCCAATAAATTTGTGTTTTGAAAGATATGGCGAATTAACCAAATAAAAGTGAAAATTTCTTAGGCAGAGGCCGTGCATATCCTTTCATTGTGACGTTGTACAACCGCTCAAACCTTGTACATATTTTTTCAAATTCTACATTAGCGTCTTTCAATATAAATTGTGAGGAAATCCAGATTTTCAGCAGCACTGATCCGTAACAACGCTCTCGTTATATACGTTTATAAAGGCAATTTTCGTATATAGTTGTAACAGAAATTATTAATAAAATTTTTACGAAAATCGATAAGCAACATGTCGAGGAGGTCATTACTAATTTCAGACCTATATTGAACTGCCAGAAGTACATGGAATTATCAGCAGCATCTGCTGCTCCCAAGCAGACACTCATTGAAGTGCTAACCACACTTGCAGCTTCTTAACCATTAATGATGTGGGTTCAGGCGGTGTGGAAGGTGACAGTAATGTAGATAGAGATAGGTGCAGAGTGTAGCAATAGAGCAGGTGTAATTGAAGTCATGAAGGAAGTGTAAATCACTTTATCTGAGGTGGCGAGAAAATGCAGGGTTTTGTTAGAAATTTCTCTGGCTTCTTCCCTTCGTAATTATCTTAATATTAATGGAAATGTGAAGACGTTAGGGCTGTTAGAAGCAGTGGGTTGAGATTATCACCAGTGTAGAGTAGGTTCAGGAGAAGGCGGGAAGGTGGTCTCCAGAATCTGAACATAATTTGTATTTTAATGCCTGGAAAAACCATGCTAATATAAAGTATTAAAGCAAGAAATTATTCGAGTTTTAAATATATCAATATAAAATAATATTAATTCCATCAAAACATTTATCTATTGACGTGCTCACACAACAGCCTAAATCCTAATTACAAAAGAAGCTCCAGGAAAGAGGGAGTTAGGCAAACTCTTACAGAGAAAAGAAAACCAACCAGCCCAAACCACGGCTACTTTGACAACAATAAATATTCAATAAGCTCAAACGCGCCAGCCATAATGTTGGAAGAAAATATGATTGTACATACATTTATATCACATAAAATGAGTTCATTAATACTCGTATGAAGAAAATACCGTTATGCAACACGATTAAAAAGATTTTGATCCAAATACATCAATTTCCTTGTAAACAACATTAGCAACTGAAGCGACTCTAACAGAGGGACATCATTACTTACGGACCCGACAAAGAACAAAGCACTATCTGTAATGTAATTAGTATGATCTCGAAGATCATCAATTTCCAAAAGAGAAGTGAAGAATTTAGTCACAAAGTGAATTTGAATAAGGGATAGTGTGCGAAGAGTACAATTGTAATTGCTCCAAAGCATGGGAATAACTGCAATGAACTTTAAGAATAAAATTACTGAAACATAAGGCTGCAAACTTCTGCTGGACGCTTTCTACTTCGTTGCCATCAGTGGAAGTAATTGAATTCCCGAACAAGAGAAGATTATTTAAGCTTCGATCAATTATAACTGACGTAAAATATAATAAGCACATATATTCAAGAGATGAGAAGGAAATATTGGTGTTGGAAGCTACTGTTAATGATGATAATGATGATTATGATGATTATAACAATTATAATAATAATAATAACTAAAATTAATTAGAGTTATAATATACTTTTTGCAGGATGTCCGCAATTGCTGTCGGAAATCACAGAGAAACAGTTAAAGATATGGTCCTGGCTGATTATCAAGTACCAAAAGGAGTAAGTATTTTACAATTCCAAAATAAGTTTTTTCTGACTTATGACGTAATATATTTTTATTTCATATGTCAGGAGACTGTATTTTGAATTCTCGCCGCGGTGAGAAATAAGATCTTATATACAGATAAATGATCGTTATGTGTCGTCATAGAAACTTCATTTCTCGAGTTTGAGCAGGTTTCAAGAGAACTTTCGGCCACTAAATGACCGGCATTAGGCGAAATTACATATGCATCACAAAGTTGCAAAATCTGGTGATGAGTCAGTTCTCTCTAGGACGTCCACAGCGAAGTTTTTGTGTGCTATTCGGTCACTCGGTTCTAGTGCCTGAATCGTCTGAATCTAGTACACTCTTACGCGTAACCTTTTGTGTAGCACATCGTGCACTGCTGAACGCGGGATTTGTACGTAGCTGTAAGCTAGCAGCACGGATTGATCTGCGCTGACTTCGCTGGAATGCCTCTCTAATGCGATTGACATTTTCTTCAGAGGTCCGTATCTTTCCAGGGGATTTTACACGCAACAGACTACCTGTAGTCCTCAGTTTGTTGTCCCAGAACCGAATGGTTTTCCGTGTAGGAGGCCGACGTCCATATTGCGTTCTAAAACGATGCTGGACAGCCGTAAAAGATTGCAATTCTTCTAGCCACAGCACGCATTGAACCTGTTCCTGTGGTGTCAACATTGTTTCTGAGCTTGCCGAAAGTCATCAGCTGGCGCATTCGTGCAAGCCGGGCACGGAAAATAACTTTCAGAATTTTACATTCCGATGATGTAAACCGTATACTTGTATGAAAATTAGCTTCAGAATATAATTTTTCTATTTTGGATACCTTTCATTCGGAGATTCTGTATACACGTGTAAATCAATCCAGGTAAAATTCAGTCACATAAAGTACAGAAAATACTCTGCCAAAAACCCAGTTCTACTAATAATTGGAAAATTCTCCATAATCGTCATATTGGTGTTATTAACAACAAGAAGGTGATAAGCAGACGTCACTAGGCGGATACAAATTTTAAAGGATGATCATCATAGCAAATTTGATGAAAATCGAATAATTACAGTCATTTATGTACTGATGCTCATTTAATGAATCCGTGTGTAGGCCAGAATGCATACCATTGAAAGATTGTATGACAGCGAACAATTGATCGGAAATTATGTAATCGTGGCTTATTTTGTAATACGATTCAGGTGTTTGCTTGGAAGGACTCAGTTCCGTCCGAGATTCGCATCAGACACGTCTAGAATACAAAAAGCATTTTTCCTCAGCCAGCTTTCCCAGTGATGTCCATAGTATGTATATCTGACTATACAAAACTTATTTACAAATACGACCATCTGCTCTTGCAGACCAACATCTTTATGCCCCTCCTAATGCTGAGTAACTTGGAGCAGTATTGCCCAGAAGCGGCGAAATTCATCCCAGA
Source organism: Cryptotermes secundus (assembly GCF_002891405.2). Classification (NCBI taxonomy): domain Eukaryota; kingdom Metazoa; phylum Arthropoda; class Insecta; order Blattodea; family Kalotermitidae; genus Cryptotermes; species Cryptotermes secundus. The sequence goes on along the minus strand of NW_019745118.1, from coordinate 67,341 downwards.
GCGGTGGCTGAAGACTGAACCGGAGCACAGCAAGAGAACGCACCCTTTCGTGACAATGCCTTTCGGGTTCGGACCAAGAATGTGCTTAGGCCGCAGATTCGCTGAGCTGGAGATAGAAACATTAGTGACGAAGGTATGTTGACATGCGCAGTTGTCCAGTATCTTCAGTATCATATCTTTTCTACCGCTCTATCAATACGAAATACGAGTTTTCGCTCTAGGGGAAGGATAGATTTTGAAGGTGCTTCAGAACTATTTCCCAAGCACCATATCAGGAATTAACAGAGAAAAAGTAAGACGAAAGCTAAAATCGCATTAATAACGAGCATTATAACTCTACGAATTATTGTTTTTGCCACGAAATAGAGGAGAAGAGGTGAGGGCACGATCTCGTATGAATGAGATCGGTTTTCCATGTAATGACAGAAAACAGAAAAGTAGAATCAAGTTGGAAGACACTGGAATTATGGGATTACATGGCCTAATATTAATACGGATCTTAAAGATACACTGTTTGAGGATCCAGAATGGACTAATCTGTCTCAGGTTTGGGACCTGTACCGGGCTTTTTTCCTAGTTTATTAAACATTTGGGTTCATGAAAGGCTAATAAATTCTTCATCTTCATTTAACAATAAAGTTCCTTCCGTCAAATGTGACACTTTTTTAAGTTTTCCACCTCGTCAGCACCTGCCTTACATGTTTCGGCTCACCACGGAGCCATCATCAGAGGCATTTATAGTAGAAAAAGAAATCACCAACACACAAAACTTCACTTTGTCCAAGATAGCCACGTTCCAGTTAATTAAAATAATTACAAATAGTTAAAATTACCCAGAATGTCGGTTCACTAAAAGTTTTTCACACACCTCAGTAGCTTCCTTATTTGATTCGTCGTTAATTCTGTAAAATTATGTTTCGTTATTTGAAGTAAGAATTCTTAAAATCCCTAGAATTCTTTCCCGCTTGGCCCAATCTTTTTGCTTCGGGATGTTGTTGACGTGTGTTGTCTGTCGGTAGTTGATGTTGCTTGTCTGTGTGTTGTGATGCTTGTGTGCATCTTAATTTAAGGAAGGATCTCAATAGAAGCAGTCAAGTGGCTATGTACTCTCTAGAAAATGAGCATACATTTTTGTAAGAAAATAATTCATAATTACAAATTAGCACCAGATAAAAGGTGACGGCAGTAATGGAGGAAGACATGATATTTCAGCAGGGTATCAGATATTGAAATTAGAGTATCCTTGTTCAAAAGGCAGTTTCCTATTCTGGAAAGCCATAAAGCAGGTTTCTCCGCAAAGTCGGTACTTACGGACAAACCTTTGTCTTCTATAATGCAGATCGTTAATTATATACCAGATATAAAAATATATAGAACGAAATATTGGAGAAATGAATGAAACATTAATTTTAAAGAAAAGGGAAGATGTATGCGATTCGTACACTTATCTACATAAGTAAAGAACTGCTTCGCTATATACGTGTATTAACAACCTTCGAAAATAAAAAGTCAACAGTGGTCTTCTGAAATGGTTCCTGAATTGACTGGAGTGTAATATAATCCAAAATAATTAAAAGGAATATCTTTCCACACGTGAAACTAAAGAAAGTATTGTTTTAGTGTAAACTGCATTAGAAAGAGGTATGTTTGGTTATTCTGTTACTAATTCTCATTTAGTCTGTATTATTGGACGAACAATTAAATCATAACATACATTCTGTCCCGTGTTAATATTTTACGTGTCTTATGAAGCGGGTTTAGGATTTGATAATCGAATTCACTGTACCTTCATACAACTTGTTAAAACATTTAAAAAAATCACTGTCTTCGACTGGATATTCTCAACTCCTGACCATACTACACTGATTCACTACTCTCCCTCTCTCTCGTCGGCCTGGGTTTCAGGCTATATAGTCTCGGGTAAGACCACAGAACAGAAAAAACTTCTATTGCGTATAAACGGATGTCCTCTATTGTTGCGTATTCGTTGGAACGTGTTTACCTAGCAACGGGCTGCTTAACAAGAATCTGCCTGCGCGAGATGATGTTCATCGAGCCGTTACCTAGCAGTAGTCACTACGTCACAATATGTACTGTAGCATATAGACCAGCAGAGGAACGCTCTTTCCTCCGCGGTCCGGGTCGAGATGGTATAAGGAGGGGCATTTCGTTATATCCTAAGAGAGGATGTTACATAAGGACTATGACAGCAAAGGCTCAGTTACAAAAAGAAGTTAGATAACCACTGGGGTTCAGTTGTGAGCTGATGCTCTGAGAAACTGGTAACAGAGGCCGAGGACACTTCGGGAGCACAGAGCAAGGGGAAAGGTCACCGCTTAATTCCCCTACCAAGCAATGGCTAGCGACGAACACAGGACATTGAGAAGGCATAGTGTGTCCTATAGCTATTTCTAAAGTGTGTAGAACAGTTAGAGCTTAATACTTACTTGTAGTTAGGAGCTGTAGTGTTCAATAAATACCATCGCCAATCAAAAACCAGTGTATAAAAAAGTAAAGCTACTCCTGTAACAGGCCGTGGAGGCGTATAGGGTTGTGAGACGTCGAGGTTCCCATATTTTCTTGACAGTTGGCTCACAGATGTCGGTGAGAATTCAGTTTTAAGAGCCAGAAGTTTTTACCCCCAAGACAATTCCAGGTACTTATTTCTGTTAGAGGCTGAACCGACCCCAGAGAGACAGTGCCGCTGGAAGTATTAGGTCAATTGAAAAATTTAATGACCTCATCCGTAATCGAACCTGTGACCTTTCGACTTGCAGCATAGTGTTTTAACCAACTATCCTACTGGGGGCCCCGAACCCCGTCTATAGTCATGCCATAACGTGACATTTTGATGTCTTATTTATTTATTCCGCTAAGTTTCCTCTTCACACGTTTTTCAGATATGTGTGAGTGAAAAGCTGCAATTAAATATAACTTATCTTTCATATATTATCTATATTCTAACTTTGTAACTGCTTTAAAGAGACATTGATGATGGGAAGTCAGATATAAAAATGTCTGACCAAACGCAATATATTTCAATTACTACTGATCATATTCTTATGTGATAAATTTATTTTAATAATATCAGACAGATTCAAGAATTATATTTATGTATATCAACTTTAGTTTTAAGTTTCACCGAGTTCCACTAACGTGTGTAGTAATAAGTGTACAAGATTATCTAAATTCATAATATATCATAAAATTCTTGAAATCGAGGAACATATCAGGGGTAGGAATTAGTTTAAATATAATATAATAATAAATAATTTGACATTATGTGATTCAAGTTAGAGTTCTCTATGAAACATCTGTTGTTAAACACATTTCATGTGCTTGTATGTATTAGTCGATAATACGAAGCTGCGAGTAGTACTTCTTATTCCTGAAGTTCTCTCCAATGCATACGTATTGTGTGATTATTGCGTTCTGTTTTTGTGAATACTACAGTGCCCTACTATATATGGTGGTCCGAAATCGTTATGTATTATGATTATATTCGGTTCTGTGCAGAGCGTACTACTGAATATAGGATGCGTAAAATATGTAAAATATTTTCATCGAATGGTAACTAGATGCTTATGTTCTGCGTGCTGAGAGCTAGACTGTTATTCGTGTACGGTTGTGGTGATAGATTTGAACTACACTATAACTAACGTATACTACCAAATAAACCAAAAATTAATTTTCATAACTGACTAACCCTATAATTTTATTTTCAGATTATCCGCAACTTTATTGTTGAGTACAACCATGAAATGAAGTTCGAGAGTAAACTGCTCCGGATACCTGTTTCACCACTAAAGTTCAAAATGATTGACAGGGAATAATTAAATATTTCTGTTGATTTATTCACGTCTACGTTCACAGAGATGCAAAATTCCACTCCATATATTAGAACCATCTATGTCAGGAAGATATAATAAGCAGACCAGTTCATTCAGAGATAAAAACACATCATAGGAATACAAACAGAGAAGAAATGGCAGCTCAGCGCATCTCCTTGTGACAGCTGCAGTTAAAAATAATCAAATTGGATTAGGATATATATAATTAACAATTTAACTGATGACTATGGGCGAATTGTTGCTTTTACTTCATGTATATCCACTTAAATCCATTCTATTTTTTTGTCTATTCTTACACAAACATGATTTAAAACGGCATCTAACAATGGATCAGAAATGCAAATCACATGTGCCAGTGAACAGTGTATAGACTTAATATTATATACAGGCATTCTGTTACACTGACGTTCCATTTATAGTCTATGAAATTTCCCGTCTATAATGCTACAATCAATAATATTGATTAACACTTCAATATCGCATAGCGATTGTCATGTGCATATGTTGTTATACTATATAATAGTGTTAATATGAATGAAATGAAACGAAAGTAATAAAAGGAATTACAGTCGATTATTTCGCAGTGCATTAGGATTGCTCACAGAAATGTTGCCTGAAAACGGCCTTCCATGGCCGAATCATGTACATACATCATATAACATTGTAGCAGTGCATATGTGTTTTAGTTTCAGTCTCGATGTAACTTCATTACATTTCTCATTAATGACCAGCCTTTACGGAACTAATATAGGAAAGGAATATGAGACTTATTGAAATCTAGGTCGCACCATAGCTCAAGCGCTTGGTCGCTGGCTTTCCACCGCGGCGGACCGGGTTTGATCCCCGGTCTGGTCAAGTGAGATTTGTTGTGGCCAAAGTGGCGCTGGGGTAGGCTTTCTCCGAGTACTTTGGTTTCTCCTGCGAATCTTCACTGCACCAATTGCTCCACAATCACCCTCAATCTAGCATCTGAGGCTGGTACAATATGCCAGAAGTGGCCGCAGTACAAGGGACTTAGTCCCACCCCACTGGCAATAAAAAATAATAATAAAATCTAAAGGTGAAAATTTTGTGAAAAGTAAATATTTAACAAGATAAATGTGCAAACATTTTGTGTGCAGTGTACTATTTTCAGGACATGAGTATCTTTGTATCGACAGAGTGTAACCCTACCCATCTCCTGTGACGTGCTGAAACATTGATAAGGACATAACTTATTTTGTGATGAATTTAGAGGTGAGATCACGAAATAAGTAAGGTTAAAGTCTTATTTGTCTCTGGAAAAAATGAAAGCAATTTTTAATTATATAATTTGACCTGGGTTAGAGATACGGCTCGAAGGTTTATCCAATCTAAACGACGTCAAAAACTATCACATACTGATAGAGAGTATACTTGTTTCTAAACATAAGACGAATTTCGCTCTCATGGAAGTTTATATTTGGTAAGAACCATGAAAGTGAGCAACATTCTTAAAATAAATCCTATTATCACTTATCATAGGGTCAGATGTAGATATCAACAAGAAGTGTTTATATATATAATACGCTCATGTGAATTAAAGGAATTGTCACTCATATATATCAAAGGGAAAGGCGTTCTCCAAATCCATATCAAATACTCATGCAAATCATAATTCATTATTGCTATTTTCATAGTCCAGAGACTAATCACAGCTAATAATGCACACACCGTCACGTGACACGATCCTGGACCCAATTACCTACTTCTCACTTTAACAGTTAAAATATACAAAAAGGAAGTCCATATTGTTTTTCCCTTGCAGGTTGGTCTAGTTGTAAAAATGTATAATCATATTTTGGAAACTTTCGGTTCCAAACTTGGCTTGGATGCCTGTTAATCTGACTGAAGTTCTTTTGTGGTTTTCTTGTGTCTCTAGGCAAGTACCTTCTAGGACACGACTACTTTAAGATTTGTCACCAATCCACCAACTTCCTCGTTTTCCACGGTACATAGTCTACTTAGTGACCATGTCGTAAATGTTTTCTTTCTCCCACAAAAGTAAAGAGAAGAGTGACATCTCCGCTCTCGCCATGACAGACGCTGCTTATCAAGTATAGGGACCATATCACGAATCTCTTACTTAGAACTGATAACTTGTGTTGTCCCTCTTAGGTTCAAGCACTTGTCATGCATATTATTGCCTAAAAGTTAAGAGACCATTCTTCAAAACTACACCAAAAATCGGAAGATGAATTCAATATAATGGCAGGGCAGTATAATATGCAAATCTATATGTACGTACGATAATAGTTTAATAGTTTTCATCCTCTTCTGTTGTCTCACATAAGATACAAACATACAAGAATATCCCGTCTACACAACAACACTCTGTATTTAAACTAACAACGTGGACCATAGTCCTGCTTGCGAAGATTGCCTAGAAAAGAAATTCTCAATTTACGGAACCCGTAGTTTCACTTAAGTCTCAATATTCTGCCACCCTTATCTTTGTGGAATTCCGTGTCCTTAGTATGTACCATTTCATTACATGCCGTGTCTTTACTGCGTGGAGTTCTTACCACCCATTCAAATTTTCAAATTTCCCTCATACTCGGGAATACTTCTTGACCGACGTATGCAAGTTTTTATTCAGTTTATTCGCAGATACCCTACATGTGTCGAGGCACTCTCCTTCACCCAGACTAAGGACGTACACACACTCGTCACAAGACACTTCGTAAAAATTGTATCTGTCACTTATATGAAGGACATTTCGGCATGCCAATGCAGAGCAATAACAAAACGAATTACTGAAGCACGAATGTCACGATTTATATGTGGGATCCGGTGTCATATACTCAAATATAGATTTTCTATATGGGATAGACCAATAAATACATGCATACATAAACTTTCATATTAGGGTTAAGTCAGATCATTTTTTACTTTTATGGCATAAAAAGAACGTGGCGAAACAGTATATCCTGCACCATGTCGTTTGAAGGTGATACGCCAAAGAGCGACTAACATAGTGACGTCTGTAGAAGATGTGCTGTAATACCGTTCATGATAATTTTCGTATCTGCTATATTTATATTGCACAGCAACCGTAACCACAATCACTGTGTGCGAGATGCTACGTCAAGGCGTTTGTGGGAGTAGGTCGCTCGTCGTTAGAAGCCAAAACGCAGCGTTGCGCAATGTCAGCGCTCGTATGCTCAAGAGATGCAACAACACTATGGTTGCCTCACAGGCCAGGCCGGAGGAGTGGGATTACGCCAAGCCATTTGAAGACATGCCAGGACCAAAGCCGTTGCCTATCATAGGGAATACCTGGAGATTTATCCCACATATTGGTAAGCTACTGTTTCGTTACGTCTTTATGGGTACCCTCAGAGTGAAAGACCATTTGTCCGTTTTTACGTGGAATTCATCATAGATGGGATACATGTGAAATTTAATACTGGAATAATGAATACTAAAGCTGTCAAGGATATTAAATTGGGATAAGTATGGTTCGAAAGTAGTACATATTTTACATGTATTTCAAGCCGGAGTCAAGTAGCGAGGGATTAATTATACGAAACAAATGCAAATACGTATTACAGCTTTAAAGTCTTATCAGCATTGTGAATATGTAATAAATTTTCGAAGAAAATAGTGTGACTATCTTGTAGTTTTCCATAGTATGTTCGGTTCTTTATTAAACCAAAGAAGAATTTACGAATAATGTTGAAGAAACACTGAGGAAACTCATGCAGTCTATAAGACTTTCCGCTATTCTTAAAACTACATCTTGGATCTGGATGAATAATGGCAGAGGTCATAGAAACAAAAGCGTATATTGTTTTATGCAATTAAACTGCAGAGAAAATTAATTTTTAATAATTAATTAAACTAACTCCGTGAAATAAAAGTTGGCCACCATTTTTAAAAGATTCCACCTCTAATATCTCTATTCAAGCCATAGCTCTCTGTAAGTAAATTTCCGTACTATTTCCTGTTTTCAGAGCGAGGAATGATTAGTCTCATCAAGTAGTCGTCAGACTAAGGACCAAAACCAGTCCGATTTCAGAGGATCTATATTCAATATGATATAAATTTCTCTCTTCATCTCGACACCATCTCCTCCGTCTGCAGATAAGGATGAAGGCACTAAAGCGATAGGGGACATACCTATGTAACAAGTTTTGATGGATTTAATCTGCAGTAAATGAACGTGGAAGAAAATTGGCTACGTCCATGCTAACAGTAAGAAGGATAAATATAAAAATTTGTGTAACGAGACCTGAACCTGGGTCAAACTCTCTAGTCTTGTCAATTTTAGCTTCATTGCAGCTCACATCACAGACAGGAACATGATTCAGTGAGATAGGTACTCACGTTTAGGTAGAACACTAAAACCTGTAAGGCAGGAACTACAAATCACATCAGATTGTGGCGCAGTAACGCCAGTTCCTCCGTATGTCACTAGGATTGAACATGTAGGGAATATGGGGAGACACTCTTCTCCATAGCCCACCATACAAGTCTTAACAGAGCATGGAGCCGGTAAAGTAGTTAGTTACAGCTACCGTCAATTTCCATCAATTCAGAGCGTAATTTCATTACGGTCATCATTACTCTGCATTTTTAATGTGTGTAATGCTGATAAAGAGTGCAAAGTTATATTTCATGGGTCACTGAATCTTACAGGATTATGGTGATAAAAATGAACTTGAAAAAGAAAATCTCTCGTATCAACCGCTTTTTTTTTCACAGGGACTGTAAACCGAGTCAGTGTCTGCGAGGGATAATACCTCGTACTTGTATATCAAGGTTACAGCATAGGTCAGTCTCTGGTCGCTGGTCGCTGGCGGGCAACCTCCAATGCTGCGCAGTTTGTGACTGCATGTGCTTAAGAAATGTAATATCACTATGGCCATAACACAAGTTAGACCGGATTACTTGTATTACCTCAAGATTTGAAGACATACCAGGATCAAAGCCGTTGCTTGTCATAAGGAATATCTGGAGATTTATTCCGTATCCTGGTAAACTATTGTTTCCTTACGTCACTATGCTGTGCTGACAACACAGTCGTCCATTCGTACATGCAATTGGCCAACGGTCAAATATTGTCGGAATTAACACTAAACTTCTAAAGCCAATATAATTCTGATTATTGTCTCTCAAAATAACCCCCTTTTGCGTGAGTCTGAAATTGAAAATTAATATTCAAGAGCACATTTTACGAAATAAATATGAACAATACATATCTGATATAGATAATTTGCGACGTTGTGAATTTGGAATCTAATTAACAGGTAATATATGACTCTATATTGTGATTCATTTCATGTGATTGGCTTTAAAAATATATTTTTAGTTTAATAAATGAACATCATAGGTGAAATCGTGCGAAAATTGTTGAAGTAACGTTCCCACTGCTCTTAGATGTATTTAAGCAATAAGTTTCCTTTAATTGGAGATGTTCAGTGACATACTGGTCGTACATCTGCAACTTATATCGAGCAAAAATAATGCCTAATAATGGATAGGTGGATTCGATACGGTTATCCAGTTAAGCTCCAGCGGAGAGAGCTGGAACTGCTGTAACTCGACGAAGTTCTGCTAGTGCACTCTCAATGACCGTGCTGTGTTTCAGCGCCGTCGTAGGCAATATGCTTAACACACGTGTTGAATACTCAGACACGCATTTCGTGCAGGGTTTCTGCGATGGAAGTTGTATGGTTGCTGTGGCGCGTATCTGCAGAAATGTCCACACCACGAAACATTTGAGAATGTACAGGGAAAACTGAGGGAGACTGGTTCATTCCTACGAGCGAATACACAGCGTGAACATGGCTTGGAGAAGATGTTCTGGCAGCAATGGGGCGAAGCCCAAGTACACGTTTAGGCAGAAATTCCAGAAGGACTGGTGTAGAACAGGCATATGTACGGAGAATTTTTCACCATGAAGTTTTCTATCCGTGTCATCCCCAACGAATAAAACATTTCTTCCAGGCAGTAAAGCTAACCGCGTGAGATATTATAAATTGTTCTAACCATGGCTATACATTCCATATGATGTCCTGTTAACGGACGAGATTCAATTTACCGGGGAGCGTAGAACCGTCACAAAGGATTTGCCCTTTTGATTACATGAGAATCAACATGAAGTAGGATAATTTCACTATCAGCACCGAATTTTTATTAACGTGTTGTGTGGATTGTTAGGCAACAACCTGATTGGACCACGTACTATCTATGGGCGATCAACAGCTCCGCAAGGGATGATTTCTGTTTTAAAGTGAATTAAATGCTACATTTGAAGAACATGCTTCATACAACAATTAGACAAATTTGGCTTCAAAATGACAGAGAATCTCCGCTTTGCGGCAAAGCGGTACTGCATTTATTGAAAGAAGATAATGAAGGAATGTGGATAGGAAGGAGTGGACCGGTGGCTTGCCCCACTCGGTCTCCAGTTTAAACCAATTTCATAATTTATTTTGGGTTTCATAAAGTGAAGGGTTCATCACGATGATAAATCAGAAACAAGGTATCTCTCAGTAGAGACCATAGGTGAAGCGACGATCGATATCATAAACGAGCTGGGATGCATGCAGTGCTAAAATTCATGGCACGAAATTTGGCAACATGCATGCAGTCTAATGATGAGAATTTCTAACATGTGTCGTACATATATATATATATCCATGTGTGAAGTTGGATTCGAACCCACGATCCCAATGTCCGAGCGGGCGAAACCCCATCATGCCCTAGAGCGCGCGGCCACTGGGATCGGCAGCAGGTACATGCAACGTTTATATTGATGGAGAGGTTCTCATTTCGCCAGCCTGCCATTAAGAGACGGATATTTTTCGTGTTTGCCAACACAGAGTGGTCGAAAATGTACAGAACCATAACATGGTATGGAAGAATGTGAAAGGTATAAGGTAAACAGGTGAAAATTTTACAGATGTTTGGTCATGTGTGAGTTGTAGGGACTCTGATGTTTCAACAAGAATTCGGTCACTTACCAGCTTCAACTGAACCGTATCGTAGTATTCTGTTATTTCATATACGGAAATCCAAATTTACATTGTCATTGATGTTTCTTTTCGTGAGGATCGAATACCTTCCTATACCTAACGAAACCACAATAAGTGCAACTTCAGAAGCTGGTGGAATCATACCCGACAAAAAAGGGGGTAGCAAACGAGAGCAGAATAAAGAGAGGGAGGTCTGTATTGACATGGTTTTCGTTCTAGCTGCACTAACATTGAAAATTGTTGGAAATATGTTTGGAAGTATAAGACGATACGAGAACACAGTAAAAATGCAGTGATATATCATTTCTGCTTTTCCAATAATTGTATATTGATAAATAAGTTTTAATCAGATTTCATTGCGCTTCATTTCCCTGTATTTTAAAAATAACTTGATTTAAATTTAAGGTGATCTTTATCGACTAAGGGAAGAAAGCTACCACAGAGACCTCTACGAAAAGTATGGGAAAATCATGAAAATCACTGGAATCCCAGGGCTTAAAAATATAGTGATAGTCTTCGATCCCGACGTCATTGAAAAGGTAAGTGTTTTCAAGTGACGCATTCTTGGTGTGCAATTAGCTTCGTGCTGATGGAGTGCGCAAATACATTTTCCAACTGTTACGTTCTTCCATATGCTTTAATACGTATTTAAGGTAAACTTTTATCCAATCGTAAACTGGCGGGCACCTGCGAACCTCGGAAGAGGTTTTTGTTAGCCCGAGAAAAGATTAAAAATTTCATGACATGTGTTAAGCCTGATACAAAACAATCTCAAGCACATTATTCTATCCATTTAATTTGTTAAAAAGTATTTAGCCCCACCGTCACTGACTTCCCAGACCGTCTCAATGTCTGGTCTATGCTGCAATGACGAAGGAATGAACATAGACTCTATGGCAACCCATCAACACCTGACGGCAAGTTTCACACTCAGTCCTTTGCTAAATACATCAGGCGTTCTCGTTATGATTTTCAGGTCACTCCGTCATCGAACCAATGAGTTCAATATCACTGTTGAAATCCACGTATTAAACACGATACTATCGGGTGCAAATGTTTTATTCTAAGTCGTGGCGATCGTGATAATATCAGTCCTGTTTTCTATCAGGTTTACGTTGTTGTTCGGGGGAACACGGTAGCTTAGTTGGTTGAGGCACTATGCTACAAACCGGAAGGTCGCGGATTCAAATCTCGATGAGGTAATTGAAATTTTTCAATTTACCTAATCCGCCCAGCAGCACTATGGCCCTGGGGTCGACTGAGCCTCTAACAGAAATTAGTACCAGGAATATTCTTGGGGGTAAAGTGCTGAAAACCTTGCCGCCATACATGATTGTCTAGAAAATGTGGGAACCTCAACAACTCACAACCCTATGGGCCTCCACGGCCTGGTACAGGGATACCTTTACTTTCATTTTCTTTTTATTTACGTTGTTGTTTAGACAACATGAGTATGTGAGAACATGCTGGAAAAGAATTATACAGTTCCACTAATGAACGGAAGGATTTTGTTTGGCCTCTGTTAAGGGAAAGTCAGTTTGCATTCTGTACCGTGCCACAGTTTCAGCATAATGTCGAAGTATTGAAACTCTAACCCCAAGGTTTCTGACCGAACATTATAGTCAGTTCCGATGTAAGTTAAAAAATTAAATCATAAACAGTGATATTTTTTTCAGAAAATAAAAACATATCATCTTAATGGGATTCTATAGAGTTTCTTTGTGAGGTCTTCGTGGGATTATTTAAATATAGTAGTATTTAGATTACAATGAAATCGCCTCGGTGAGATGGCCATGTGAATATGGAATTAGATTCTGACGTTTCGGAGACCTTTTCAGTCTCTATAATCAGTGTCGATTTGTTGAGTATCATGTAAACATTTGATTATGGAGATGGAGGCAGACTGCCGCACGTCGACTAACTGCACATTCACTTGGACGATCGGATGAGAGGACTTCAATGCACACAGTCGACAAGAGACTTAGATTTTCTTTTAATTCTACTGGTGTTTGATTCCTGCCAGAGGATGGTGACGGAGTGTGGGAGAAATGCAGCAGAGATTATTTTGGAATATTTTCCTCCGCCTTCAGTGTTCAGTCAGAGTGTAAACAATCAAGGAAACGTTCTTAAATGCTACCATTCACTTTTGCTGTGTTCAGGTGTACAGAAACGAAGGTCCGTGGCCGATCAAGGAAACAGCAAAAAGTATAACATATTATCGTTTGTTTACAAGAAAAGATATCTTCCAAGGCGTTGGAGGAGTACTTGTAACGTAAGTATGAGAGACTGACGTCAGATTTTGTGATAATTATTCTTTAATGATGTAGTTACACACACTTCCTTGTAACCGATTCTTCAAACAAAGTATTTCAGAATATTTATTTCCATTAACAAACAGCCCAAACCTCATTAAATATAGAGCTACATGCAGTCGAAATTTCATTTACACCCTAATATTCGGAAGGGAAACTGAAATTCTATTTCTTAAAACCTGAAACTTTATTTCTGTTGTCAAATATGGGATATTGACGCCCATCCTTAACCCGTTGCAAAATCCAAGCCCTCCAGTCTTGTTCCTTTCAGACATAATTAAAAATCTCCCACGCATAGATACTCAGGTCTTCTGGCTAAATGTCACATTCTATATCAATTTGGATACCTACAGACCACGAGAAAGGCGACAATTTATTTAGAATTCCGAGTCCTTATCCTCGGGCCTTCTTCTCCTGGCACAACCTGAGGATCGGCCTTGCCATGTGGACTACATGCACTTAACAAGAACAAAGTCTCACACTTCAGCCATCTGACAGGACGTGACATGAGGATGAAGCAGACTGTGTATTGAGGAGCTCTACACTTACATTTCTCACGAATTATTTCAGTGTAATCGTCATAATATGGATGACATGACGGGAACTTGTACCATGCGTGATGGTGATTTGAAATACATGCAAAATTTCAGACCGGAAACTTACGGGAACACTAGTTGGCAAACAGTTTGTGTAGACAGGGTGACTTTACTAAAATGGATATTAAGGGAGTCGTGTATGAATATTGAATACTGGATGAGATCCAGCCCACATTGGTGTTTTGGTTTTGGCAAGGTAATGAATTCTTGTTTATTTAAACGTGACAGATATCTTGACAACATAAGAGAATATTTGCTCCCAAAAGGTCTGTTCGCCATGGAGTTAGTGGTATGTGGTATGTAGATGCGTTGCTAGGCAACGACAGCAAAATAAGCAGCCATAGAGCAGAAATTGTTAAGTAATGACTGTAAACAGTAAAGCTCTACTTAGCTCCTTGGGCTTAGTTACCTTAGGCTCTTTTTTCTACAAGACACAGTTCTCAGTATCACGGCAAGGAGGCCGTTGGCCAACTCTCCTGCCCGTATTCCCTTCAATATTTACTGCATTGTGGTCATTATTCTTACCACTTATCCTTCAGTGCTGCATTTATCAGGAGGTAAGTCTATTGTTTTCGAACTCTAATCATTTGCAGTGGCAGGTGAATTGTTGTCCTGCGCAGCTGCAGATGTCCTGTCCCTGGCATTGCCAGTTTGGGCCAAAGAAGGTGGCCAGAGTCGGTTAATGGGAGCTGTAAAGCCTTTCCTGTGTATACGTTGCTTCGGCACACTTACAGCCGCTGTATCTACTTCGATGCTCTGCTTTGCACTGTACCATTTAGGACAGTTCTCTGCGTTTTTAATTCTTTGGAACACATGGAGTCAGTGTTACCACGTACCTGGGACATCGTGGGCACTACTTGAAGTTTAGCCAGAAGTGGCCGAAACCCTGACACTTGTAACATTGCAGCTGGCATCCCTGTGACTTGAAGGCTTCAATATTTCAATTATGCTGGAGAGGGAATTGCGACAGAGATTTTTTTGACTTGTAGCTCTTTGTCAGGAGCAGTGAGTTGCACAGGGTAGGTATAGGATTCTGAGGTGAGGGCCTTCTGTCTGTCGCTTGCTAGGAGGTCATGACATCACAGCCAAATCCTCGAGAGCGAGGGTACATCCTTGGTTGAGGTGTTCATAAGAAAATTCCGAATTGTCACCTTGACATGTTTACATTACTTAGGCATGTCAGGTGATAAGTTTAAGGTTATATTTTATTATATAGACCGCCTTGGCCTTCTTCTATTAAATAATTTATGTAATAATGAGAATCCAGGCTCTCGTAATCCGCAGAGGAACCTGGTCACCGAAGAGATGTTATGTTACCTTTGAAGGGACGGAAGTTTAGCGGAGTAGGTGGTTTTTCAGATTAACTCTTATAGGTCCCACATACAACTTACTCGTCGGAGTTAGATGTTTATTCCAGATTTGTCACCCGTCATAAGCAGAGGTAGCAACTTCCTGCAGGAAACCGACTGGGCTACTTGTTTATTCGTTCTACATGTAGTTTTAATCGAGAGAATTTACTTTGTCTACGTCATAGCTACATAATGTGGCCCTCAAACGTACTAGATCTTGTAATGGATCAAATTTTACACAGAGACTGATAGTCTTCGAATAATTCATAATATTAAAAGTGACTAATATTTACTGTTTTGCAATAAGCACTCGTTATGACTTTGCCGTACAAAGGGCAAGAACACTGAAAATTAAGTTCCTGTTGGTGCGTAGAACCTATTATTCTTCAAATAATGCCTGGAAATAAGAATAGTAATCCTTTTGAAATAAACGTTTGAATGGTTCGTATGAAATTTGTAATCAGTCTACTCAGTCTAGTGACCCAATTGGGGGTTTCAAGTCACCTGATGATCCACTGTGTTTGGATATTCTTCCTTTGACTGAAATCTCTCTTCGTTCCTCCCGTATCAGTTACTTCGTCGAATGCGGAGTAATTTCCAATAAAATCAGAATATAAATTTAATAACATGAACATTATTGAACTTAAATCCTTTTGTTTAATAGCGAAATACTAATTTTTATTAACTTAAAATCGCCGTAGCTCCTGAATATAAAAATCACGTGTGTTCCCTATTAATACTTCGTATCCCTATTTTGTTGCAAACATATGCACTCCCGGCCGTGAGTTGATTTACATGGCTCAGTTGATTTATCTTGAGAAGAGAGGGCGTAGTGATCAAGCCAACACAGAAGGTCTGCCGTGTAGTGCCCTGATCAGAATAACGTTCTGTGTCCTGTCCTTGATAAATTACAGAAAATTGTGTCACTGGTGGTAAAGGCTGCAGTGATGAAGGAGAGAGTGTATGAGGCATAATACACGTAGTTAAGAGATAAATGTGTGTACTCTGGTACTGAATTCGAATAGATGTTGGGAGAGTTCCTTGCCCACATAATATAGATATACATTCATACCTCTCTGGCCTCCCTCATAACCCGTATCTAATCATCTCCTTTACCTGGAATATTGCCGGGGGATTTGACTATTGCCCAGTGCTCCTCTCAGTAATTCAATCAAAATTTTGCTTCCGGTGGATCTTGGACTGTTTGAGTAAAAGGATCCATATGCTGCTGGTTGCAGCAACGTGCTTCTCCACAATTAATCAAAATGAGATTACCTTAGTTTTGCCAGATATTTTATTTTTTCCTTGTCACTACAGCCCCAGTGGGCCTAGGCCTTCCTTTATCAACTCCGTTCACTTCGGTTTTTCTAGATCTTACACATATGGTAGGACTCCTTGGGCGGGTGATCAGCTCGTCGCAAGGCCTCTACCTGTACACAAACACAGAAAACGCACACAAACATCGATGTCCTGAGTGGGATTCTAACCCACGATCCCGGCTATCGAGCGAGCGAAGACAGTGCATGCCTTAGATCGCTCGGCTACCGTGACAGGCTGGCAGTTATATAGTGCATCAAAAACACCAGTTCGATTAAGAAAAATATGAATCATTGATTTAAGAAAAGATGCCAATTTGTTCAAGGAAGTGTACTTCTTACTGTGGACATTAGGCATTTAATTATTCTAGGCATAACAAATTGTGATGTGTTTTAATCGTACATCAACTGTGGCGTTTGGAAACTCAGCACAATGTATATATTACATATGCAATGATTTTGGTGTTCAGTTATTCAGTATAGAGGGGGTGGGTTTCCCCATTCACCGCGAGTAATATTGTACGTCAACCTTTAATTTCTGTCGCCATACCCTACCGATACTGGTGCTCGCTATCTCCCCTTTCTTCCAGCGAGGTCGACTCTCTACTGGCAGTGGTACCCGTTAACGCTCCACTTTCTGCCAGCGAGGTCGGTCCTCTACTGGCATTGGTACCCGATAACTTCCCCATCTACCTGGAGCATTGGAAACTACTTGGGCGTGAAACATTTTGCCTAATTTTGCTCAGAGGTCTCCTCTGGACATGAGGATCTTTTACGTGGCGTAAATCTACGACACGGGACCCACGGCTTAAAGTCCCTGCCGGAGGACTTGTTCCCTGAATTCTTCCGCCCTTAAACTTTCCACGACCGCGTACCTTGAGGCATGAGGTGGTAACGTTACCCCTAGAATACGAAGGCCGCTTGTGCCCTGATTTAGAGAACCCTTTATTTATTTATTTCCACTGATTTCTGGTTTTGTGGTAGGAAATCTATTATAACGCCTAATGTCCCGAATGTTGAATAACTGGTGACAGAACCGACTCCGTAGTTCCACGAGGGCCACGTAATGCTCTGCGAGTTCCGTTTCCATGGGAAAGAACCCATCCCCCATAGAGAGCAGCGTATGGGATGTTATACCTGCTCAATCCGTTATGTCTGAATGAGACCTTGAGATGTATCATGTAAACTGTTCTGATTGCGCAGAGCTCTGGACTTGTGGATCAAGGTCGAAAGCGCGTTGCAATAATCGGATGGGTGGTGGAGCTTCTGCGGTATTGCAGGCCGTAGATTACCAAAAGATCGCACTGTTTACAGTCATTTTTGCTAGAATCCCACATACAGCTTAATGTTCATTTATTTCTGAATTTCTTTCCACACCTTGTTCCTCTTAGCCTCCTTCAGCAGTGAACACAGATATTTTGGACATACCCAACGTAATGCAACAATAGCGACAGGATTGTTTCTGTAAGATCAAGAAAATCTTCACGAACTTAATTAACTACATTCGTGAGCAGGCTGTCTGGTGTCAGAGTGAAGTGTCACAGTTCGATTCTGGGCAGATACAAGAGGTAAACCCTTCTTCACATCGTTCTAACCCGATCTAGGGCCAACACGACCAACTGCAAACTGCTGCCGGAGGCCCTTTTCCCTAGGTTGAAACGTCTGTGGCGTTTAGTTGAATGCAAATTAATAATTGGTGACGGGGGAAAGAATCTGTGGGGCTATTCTTCCACTACCAGGCACATGAATAAGCTGTATTTCCTAACTAGAAGCAGGCACTCTTTTAGATTTAAAAGATTTACACAAGCTACGCTTTATTTCAGTCAAGGTGAAACGTGGCAGAAGTTCAGATCGAAAGTGAATCCCACTATGATTCAGCCCAGGTCAACGAAATTGTATGTGGCACCCATCGATTCCGTTGCCAACGATTTCTTGAAGAGGTAAATTATATAATTTTCTACACACGCTAGGCTTACATGTACATACACCCACGTAATCTTTCTCTTTACAGATAACAGTAAGGAAAATAGTAGAAAAGCATGTGACTACCCTCTTTCAATATCACATCACGGAGTTAATAGCGAACATCCACATATATTATGAAATGTACACTCTCATTCTTTACATATAGGGCAGCCACGAATATTTACAGATTCTTAATACTAGAGTAGAGACTTTGGATGTCTTTTCTTCTCACGAGTAAACTCCACTCGCTTAAACCTAGTGTTATTCCTTTATTTATATTTCAGCCATTATGCTGAGAATGAAAGCAACTATATCCGACGAGGAGAAGCGCCAATATTACCCGTTCAATTTGATACTAATTTGGATAATAGTGTCTGCAAAATACGCACAAATGTTCATCACACCTCTTCCTAAAGAGTGTCCTCTTCATTACAGAATCAGACTGATAAGAGACGAAAACTTGGAAATGCCTGATGATTTCGGCAACGAACTCTGCAAATGGGGATTCGAGTGTAAGTATCCATGGACAGTAACATAACATGACATTTATATCACTATAGAACCGAGTCACCGTTGAAGGTAGGATAGCGCGGAATGGGGTTCTCGGACTTAGCCGGGACTCCAGACTTCTGTTTGAGGAAGCCAAAATTTATATGTCAATACCAAATACTTGATGGACCTCAGTTTTTGTGGAGAAGCCAGCAGATCGTCAGCCACTCAAGCGACTCCCATTATTTGATGGAACCAGAATATCCATAATAATGTTGACAAAATTCTGCCACTAGTCTGTATCCGGAATCACATTAATCAAATGAACAGACTCCATTACATTCCTTTGAAAACAATTCTCATTTTATATACCCGTGTACGTTTAGGACTTCTGAGTGGTTTCTGTCGTTCAGGTTCTATGATAACTACAAAGACACTTTTCTTGTGTACAACGCATTCTATATGCCCTTCCAATCTCATCATTCTAAGAATGTCTGGAAAGTTGTAACCTCCATGAAGATGCACATTTGGCAATCTTAGTGCTTCCTATTTTGTTATTCTCTCTAATTCAATGTATTCCCCTCAACATCCTACTGTGTAAGGTAAAGCTAGCCCTGTTAGAGTCCGTGGAAACCGAAAGGGTTGTGAGACGTCGAGGCTCATTTCGTAGATAATCAGTTCAGAGCTGGTGTTGTGGTTTTCGGCCTTACGCCTCAGCTATCCTTTGTCCTCAGAAAGATTCCTGGTATTCATATCTGTCAGAAGCTGAGCCAACCCCAGACCATAGTACGTCTGGAATTATTAGGTCAAATGAAAATTCCGATGAGCTCAACGGTAGTCTAACCTGGGACCTTCCGGCTTGTAGTATAGTTCCTCAACCAACTACGCTACAGCGTGCCCTCAGCATCCTGCTCTAGCAACTTTAATGGCCGTTCCTCCTCAATACGAGTCACTACGCTTCAAAAGTACAGAAAAATATAAGCTAAATAACAGTATTGTGTATTTCACTCTTTATGATTTTTGGTGACCGCCTCTGTAGTCGATTGGTCAGATCTAGAGATCTGGGTTCGATTCCCGACGCTACCACATTTTCTATGTAGTAGTGGGTCTGGAACGGGATTCACTCAGCCTCGTGAGGATAACTGAGGAACTATTTCAAGGAAATAGGGGTTTCGGTTTAGAAGACCGAAATTAAAGGCCGTGGGGATTCGTTGCGCTGAACATGCCTCAACTTCTATCCGCTAAATGTGACACTAATTTCGCCGACAAGCGGCGGAAGGTCGGTCGGATTTTCTTTATATGGTCGTCAAAGGAGAAAGCAGAAATTCGGAACTGAATGATAGAAAGTATTGCAAGAATTTCCTTGCGATTCAAATTTTGATCTGGTACCCTCGTTTCCAGATATATTTAAACTTCCATGTTCGGAAAGTATCTACTCGTATTGCCTGTGTTTATGTTAAGACTTTCGCCCTCATTCTCGTGATAGGATATCAAGTTACAGTTACTTATATTTGAGTTTACTTCTAGATCAACCGCCTTAGAAGTTTCAATTCCCATTTTGTGTTTTCTTCATCGTATTTATATTATCATGTCTGCAGACAACTCTCTAAGGAGTTGCATTGAATTTCAATCCCAACCGGTTCTAAGGGGCCTTTGTAAAACTTACGTATTCGATAGCACAGTTGAAAAGTAATTGCTACAAACTGTAAATATATATTAATTCCTCTAACTACATTCACGTGTATAAAGGCCCAATTAGAATTATGGACAATACTTTCCTCCTAACTGAACCACAGCCTACCTTAAATGCTACTGCTACATAATGTGCGGTGTCAGTGCACTTCCCATTCTCTTCCGGCGTCTGAAGGAAGAAAACATTCCCACAAGTAATTCATCACGCTTTTCAAAATCTACATTAATGGTTCAAAATAATTAAATCTATATATCGGTTTAACCGTCAGTTGCCTCATTCCTCCTGTAGACAGGCGAGTCTTTCCACTGCTGAGAGAACTCTGCCTTTCTGATTAGTATTATTTAATTTATGGATCACCGAATATAATATTTAATCTCTGCTCTAATTATTTCTGCCGGAATATGATCAATATTTCGCAATATATACCCTTAAACTGATTAACACCCTGAAGATTGAGGCGATATCTTCTTCCGAAATGTAGGTTAACAAAATATCTACACGACGCCACATCCCAGAAAACGGCGTTATTCATAGTCACCCCCTTGAAAACTTCAGATCTTAACATAATCAGTACCAGTTTCACCCTCGGACGGTTTAGGCTCATTTACTGCTATCTCAGTTGTATAAGTTTTCCTGCTTAACAAAACTAACCCTAAAATTAAAAAAAAGTACAGCCACCCCTGTAACAGACCATGAAGGCCCATAGGGTTCTGAGGCGTTGGGGTCCCACATTATCTAGACAATAGGCTCAAAATGGAGGTAAGTTTGTCAGCCTTACGTTCCGGCCGCGTTTTACTCCCCAGGAAATTTATTTAATTAATTTCTGGTACTCATTTCTTTAGAGGCTGAGTCGATCCCAGGGCCATAGTGCGGTCGGAATTATTAGGTTAATTAAAACAAATTTAATTAAAAATTACCATGTGTTATTTAAATTGTGGAGAGTGGGAATTCTTTAACTTATTAAAATTATTTCTTGTATCTGGAAGCGCATAACTCTTGTCAATAATTTACAAAATTAATTACGCCTTGGTAACTCTTCGTATTGATTGGTAACTGTGCATGAATAACTAATGTTACAGTTTAACATCTCTGCTCTAAGTTTACGAATATTTACTTATATATATTGTCGCGTACTGGGCGTATATCGCGACAAATAACTTCCCGCCGTA
>NW_019745118.1:37429-44745 GCF_002891405.2 Cryptotermes secundus | reverse complement strand
TTGTTATATGAACCGTATGTTTATTTTTAACTGCACTTTATACACGTATTTCTGTATGTTCTGACAGCCATTGTGTATATTGCTCTGGACACGCGCCTAGGCTGTCTGAATGCAGATCTTGCACCGGACTCAGAGCCTCAAAAGATGATAAACTATGTAGAAGAACAGTTGGAATGTGTGCACAAATTGGAGACTAAGTTCCCGATGTGGAAATACGTGAGCACACCAACGTGGCGGAAATTTGTGAAAGTCTCAGATATATTTACTGAGTACGTAACAAATAAGAAACTATAAATTTATATAATAAATTTGAATAGAATTCATTGCGAAAATATACAATCCTCAACATTTATTAGATAATTTATTGGGAGGAATTGTAGAGGATAACATTGATGGAGACAGAAAAGTTCTCCAAGTATAAGACTTATGACACGAATTGAGGAGGGACCCAACCCGAAAAGAGTTTTTCACTTTTAGCTGCCATGAAAACTTAAAGTCTTGTAAGAGTATAATTTTTTCGGAAATATTTTTATTACGTAATGCTTGGTCCTCTAATTTCTCTGCTAACAGTTTCATATAAAATAATACTAGACTGACTATGTAATCGGCCATATTCTGGTTACATGCCCTTTTACGATCTTAGATATTTTATACAATGTATTATAATTCTCACATCGGTTTAATAAAAATTAACCTTCTGAAACCTTCTCAGGTAGAGAACCACATTACAATTTAGAACAAATTAAGAATGTATACTAATAATATGACCAAATTTGGACGCGCCATAACTAAAGCGGTTAGTCGCTGACTTGTCTCCGCGACGGCCTGGATTCGATCCCGGGTCTGGTCAAGTGTGATTTGTGGTGGACAAAGTGGCCCTGGGGCCGGTTTTCTCCGAGTACTTCAGCTTCCCTTTGCCATTCTTCATTCCACAAAGTTCTCCATCATCATTATCACCTGGGGCAAGTACAATAGGACAATCAGTGGCCGCCGTGAAGAGTGGACCCAACTGGGCTCCAACCCCCCCCCCCCACACTATGCGAATTTAAAAAAGAGAAGACCAAATTTGTCTGATTCATATAAACATTAGAAAAAATAATTGCCAAGACGTCATTCATTGCAGACAAAGAAACCAGACTGTAGAAGAAATATATTTCTTTCTATCAAACCGCAACTCTCTCTAGGGTAGGCCGCACACCGTGATGCGTCAAGAAATGTAACAGTCAAGACACGATGTCTGAGACATGGCGCAAATAAAAGAGCACAGTTGAAAGACTGAAATTATGAAAACCGCCCCACACCGGTCTGAGACATTATGCTGACGTCAGCTTCATGCTGACTAATCAAGAATGAAGGAAGACTGCGTCTTTTATCCCTTGTTTTAATGCCTGCCTTGACGCAGTTGGTATGCGGCCGCTCTAAGCCATTGCTGAATCATACTCGTCAGGATTAATACTTAAATTCTGTAGATACTGAAGGAATTGTTTCAATTTTGCGATTAACGAAATATATTTCAGACTTCTTCTCTCTATATTGAGTAATAATATGCTTCTCCATTTCTCAGCTCTTAAACCTGTCATAACAATTGTAGTTTCTTACCCAACTTCAAGAAAATGGAGAGAACCATAAGTCAGGTCAGGCCACATCATTTCAAATTATTTTCTCATAACATTCATAATATTCGATATACACAAATAAAATAAATCAAGAATATCATAATGCTTTGAATTCGGGTTTAGGAAATTTTAAGATAACAGAAGGCACGTTTTAGAAATAGTTGTGGAAGACAATCTGCTTTAAACTAAAATTAAGTCGCTAACGCTGCTATCTCAAGAACAACATCAAAGAAAACAGACCCTCTAATTGGATAATATCATATTCTTCGATGGGACACAATGCAAATTGATACACAATTTCAGACGTTTAGGTGTCTACAATGTTCAATCTTAAGACTTGAAGCGTACTTGCAGCTAGCAGCTAGCGCTTAGAGACATCTTGTATGATATTGAAATATCACAATTCCTAACAACTACTCGTAAATTATGAGATTTATGTACGGTATATAAACATCCATTTCTGGTTCTGTCAACAGATTCAGCCTGAAGTACATCAACCAGGCTATGGAGCGGCTCAAGGCCATGCCAGAGGTCCCTGACAGGGAACTGACTGTCTTGGAGAAGTTGTTGATCACAGACCCCGATCCCAAGACCGCGATGACCATGGTACTGGACATGATGGAGGCCGGTATTGAAACGGTAACGAACTCCATGAAGAGTCCCTCGGAGTGGTTAATGATTGCGTTAGTTGGTAAAGAAATTCTCGGACTACCTTTGAATCTATATATCGCTTACACCCTGCTGAAGATCTAACCGCCTAACTCTTTCATGGATCAGAATAATCCATTGCACTTTCGCCCACTCTATTTATTTGAGACCAATTTTAATGATTGTTTTCAAACTATCTATGTCTCAGACTATCCAGTGAAATTTTTCGTTCAAATTTTCCGATTCGAATTATTTTTTAATTTCTTATTTCTCCGATGTTTACTGCAAATATCTTCTTTCTCCGTGTCTTTCAGTTTATTATTATTATTATTAGCAGTAAAAGCCACACATCTCCTCTTTATAGATCTTTCTCTTTCCTTTTACTTTCTCCATTTTGTGTCCGTAATTATGCTCAAGTCTCATCACACGTATAGTATCAGTTGTCAGTGACATAAATAATTAAATAAATAAAGATACAGAATTCTGAGAACACACTAAAGTAATCACCTTCCTTCGCAGCACAACCCACATATTCACTACTGTTTGTACTAAAACTCTGCACTGGACACGATCCATGTACCCCTGTCCTCACAGTGAATTTTCACTACCTTTCCACACGTAACCTAGACCAATGATTCATCGCCTATTTCACACATTCCTGTGCTTTTCACTCGTCTTCAGTCCACTTAAGGCGTTTGTATGATGCTATTCATCTATTCATACTCTCTTTAATGACGTGGTCAGTAGATCAGTTTATAGTATAAATCAGTGGCAAGATGATTAAAAACAATGGACTTGAAAGGATGCTGAAACGAACGTTAATGGCTAATGTATGGCACTGTCATGAAATTTACCAGGAGGGACTGAAGGAACCGTCCACAAGGGATAAGAGACAAAATGGTCAATGTTCTGCCCCGTAGTAAAATCGGGCACCTGTCTATTCCATCTCAGAAAAGTTACCGCTCTAGCCAATTTGTTCGGTCAAATGATAAATCCATCTCAGTGTTTCTCTCAACAGCAAATTGTAAGATATTTGATGTCGTGACTCTAACAAGCCCATGAAGTGCACAGATCATTACTATCAGATTGTATGAGTGGTTGCGTATAGTAAATAGTTTAAATTATTTCTTTATCCAGTGAGTACAGGAATTATTTTCCCCAGCGGTATAGTGGCAGGGGCGTGAAGCTAACCAATTTTTTCCTTTGCACTACAGCCCCAGTGAGCCTAGGCCTACCTCCATGAACTTCTCCGTTCACTTCGGTTTTTCGATATCTTACACATACGGTA
The DNA here is from genome assembly GCF_002891405.2 of Cryptotermes secundus. Taxonomy (NCBI): domain Eukaryota; kingdom Metazoa; phylum Arthropoda; class Insecta; order Blattodea; family Kalotermitidae; genus Cryptotermes; species Cryptotermes secundus. Next base: position 41,193 of record NW_019745118.1, on the reverse strand, counting down.
GGACACCTTGGGCGGGTGATCAGCTCATCGCAAGGACTCTACCTGTAGACAAACACAGAAAAACGCACACAAACATCCATGACCTGAGTGGGATTCGAACCCACGATCTCAGCTTCCGAGCCAGCGAAGACAGTGCATATCTTAGACCGCTCGGCTACCGTGACCGGTAAGCTAACCACTTACCACCTTCTATAACCGAGTCAAGATTGATGGAGCTATTCGATTTCTAATCATATATATATATATATTAATTTGGTTTTTAATTAAGCGCAAGGACAAATTACCGTTACCTTTATATTACTTGTTATGCCGTGGAGGGGGGGCAGGGAAGTATCCCCACCGCTTCCACCACTGTTATGCCCTTACGCCCTTACGACAGGGGTGGATTGTTTATCTCACTGCTGTCTCCACTGTTATGCCGCAGCTACACCACTATTATGCCGTGGTGACAGGGGGCGTGGAAGTATCCCGCTCTGTCACCCGGTTTAGTATGCTGCCACCATCTTGTTATATCAAGAAAACTAGTATCATTGCTTACGTCACTGTCCTGGCTTAACTCGCAATTCGCCGAAGCTTTGTGAGGTCCTGGAGTCGTCAGGGAAGAGGGTAGCACTTAAGGAAATGCTAGCTTGAATTAAAATCACACACATTCCTACCCTATTCTATTTCCCTATGTTGCTATATACATACTATATACACACTTTGCCGACGTTCGTCGGATGTATTACACTTGATAATAATCCTGTAGCACCTCATTAGTTCTACCTCCTGTCACCCTACTGTCGGGTATTCTACGCCTCTGTATCTCTGAATGAACCTAATCCATCTAGTTAGCACTATCTTTCTTTGGGGTTTACACTTTACAATTGTCACTATCACTCTTAATGTTCATGGCTATACGAAGTTGGTTTCACTTACTTGAGCGGAGGAAACAGATGCTCGCCATCATCAACCAGCGCCCACTCACGGCCATCGCTCTCTCGGCGATAGCCTCCCGCTGAACTTTAAGTTACTTAATAATATTCAAAAGTCAAAAGGCAAAAGGTTTTGTGCTTAAGTCTTCTAGGGTTTATATAACCTCTCTTTGCTGATTCTTCGTGTTTCGGGTATATTGGCCTGCCCATTCTGACGTGATTTTGGGTCGGTGTGGCCCCCTCATTGGTTGCCTATCGAGAAGGGGTTGACTCTTTCGGGTCTACCGCCTCCTCCGACTCAGCGTTTTCCTCCTGCCATAGTGTTTATGACCTACTTCATATAGTTTCTTCCTCAATGTCAGCGTTATTACGCTGCCGTGCTAACATTGTAATGACTCAGGAATTGCCTGTTACACTTCTTTGTAAACCCAAGCTTCCTGGTTCGTTTCATCATGGCTGTTTCTTAATCTTACAGTCTAACAACTATTATTCCAAATTTACCCAAAAAATCTATATCTACAAGTACCTGACCTTTGCGCCGTTACATTACTAGTACATGCAGTTTCATATATTATGCTGCAGTCTTCTTACTCCACCGCCATTGGACTCTACCACTTGGCGAATAATCCTGACAAGCAGCAGAAACTGTTCGAAGAAATACTGCGGTACCTTCCTGACAAGGATCAGCCAGTTACTTCGGAAATCCTGACTGAGCTCAAGTACCTGAAGGCGTGCATCAAGGAATCTATGAGGTACCAATCCAAATTAACAACTTGCACTAGCTGGCTATTTAATCATTTAATAATCTAACTAGATAGCAAATCATAAAAAAAATTCGAACCGATCTGGACTATAGCCCAATAAATTTGTATTTTGAAAGATATGGCGAATTAACCAAATAAAAGTGAAAATTTCTTAGGCAGATGCCGTGCATATCCGTCCATTGTGGCGTTGTACAACCGCTCAAACCGTTGTGCATATTTTTTTTTTCAAATTCTACATTACCGTCTTTCAATATAAATTGTAAGGAAATCCCGATTTTCAGCAGCACTGATCCGTAACAACGCTCTCGTTATATACGTTTATAAAGGCAATTTTCGTTGTTACCGTACGCACCCTTCACGGAGGTATCTTATCTGTTTGTGCTTAGCGATTGGGTTTGGCTGTGGAAGTGAGATGCCCCGAAGTGATCATAGTCCTCTGAACTAGCCTTTTGTTGCGAGGGACAGAAGGGAGGCAGGTGAGTCCATTACATTCAGGGGGGGAGTAGGTATACCTTCTTTCGTCCGTGGCTGTGGGGGTGGAGGACCTGTGGATCGAAGCTTCGAGAAGGTGTGCAGACCGGAAGGGGTCCGAGCATTTGGTTATGAAGCCCTCCCAGTGGAAAGTTCGAGATGGCTAAGAACGTGGTATCCGGAAGCAGCAGCGGGGTTAATGAGTTAGTGAGTGAGTAGAAGCCAGGGAGTGAGGGTGTTCATGTGGAACCTGTTCTAGGGGGTTAACCGATCGAGCCCGCATCCCCCCCCAAAAAACTACGTAAGCGAGCCAACACCCGTGTACCCCTGGTATATAAGACTCATTCCGCTGAATTTAGCCGAGACATACACCGCGAGGAAGTTAAGCGTGTGGGGGCGGGTGTATCGTATATATTTGTAACAGAAATTATTAATAAAATTTTTACGAAAATCGTTAAGTAACATGTAGAGGTGGTCATTACTAATTTCAGACCTATATTGAACTGCCAGAAGTACATCGAAATATCAGCAGCATCTGCTGCTCCTATGCAGACACTCATTGAAGTGCTAACCACTCATGCAGCTGCTTAACCATCAATGCTGTGGTTTCAGGCGGTGTGGAAGGTGACAGTAATGTAGATAGAGATAGGTGCAGAGTGTAGCTATAGAGCAGGTGTAATTGAAGTCATGAAGGAAGTGTAAATCGCTTTATCTGTGTTGGCGAGAAAGGGCAGGGTTTTGTTAGAAATTTCCCTGGCTTCTTCCGTTCGTAACTCTCATAAGAATAGTAGGAATTTGAAGACGTTAGGGCTGTTGGAAGCAGTGGCTTGAGATCATCACTAGTGTAGAGTAGGTTCAGGCGAAGGCGGGAAGGTGGTCTCCAGAAACTGAACACAATTTCTATTTTAATGCCTGGAAAAGCCATGCTAATATAAAATATTCAATCAAGAAACTATTCGAGTTTTAAATATATCATTATAAAATAATATTAATTCCATCAAAATATTTATCTATTGACGTGCGCACACAACAGCCTAAATCCTAATTACAAAAGAAGCTCCAGGAAAGATGGAATTAGGCAAACTCTTAGAGAAAGAAAATAAAACCAACTAGCTCAAACCACAGCTACTTTGACAACAATAAATATTCAATAAGCTCAAACACGCCAGCCATAATGTTGGGAGAAAATATGATTGTACGTACATTTATATCACATAAAATGAGTACAGTTCCGGTCACGGTAGCCGAGATGTATAAGGGATGTACTGTCTTCGCTCGCTTGGAAACCGGGATCGTGGGTTCGAATCCCACTCACGGAATGGATGTTTAGTTTGTGTGTGTGCGTTTTTCTGTGTTTGTGTACAGGTAGAGGCCTTGTGACGAGCTGATCACCCGCCCAAGGTGTCCTACCGAATGTGTAAGATCTAGAAAAACCGAAGTGAACGGAGAAGTTCATGCAGGTAGATCTACGCCCACTGGGGCTGTAGTGCGAAAGGAAGAAATGAGTACATTAATGTGAAGAAAATACCGTTATTAAACACGATTAAAAAGGTTTTGATCCAAACAAATCAATTTCCTTGTAAACAATATTAGCAACTGAAGCGACTCTAACAGA
>NW_019745118.1:35159-37344 GCF_002891405.2 Cryptotermes secundus | reverse complement strand
ATAATAATAATAACAATAATAATAATAATTCCATTATCATAAAACTAAGTGTTATTTAGAAGTGAAAAAGAAATGTTTATATTTAATTAATAATAATAATAACGAAATTAATAAAAATAGTGATAATAGTAAGAGTTAAATTAGTTCACTATAAGATATTGTAACGTGTTTTGAGTTTGAATCTCGTTGGTCACGTGTGTAAGTCCAAATCCCACTTCTGACACAAGTGTAACGTGTTTTAGTCACTGAAGACGCCGTAGAGATTGTTAATTGATTTATTCAACAACCTACAAGTAACGGCTACAATTAATTATGACAATGTTGCGGGGTTTCACAATTTATAACCCTATTCGCAAATCAAATCACTATATTGTCAGTAGGCTACATGTATTCACAGTACGGGAGCTATACAAGTTTCTCTGTCTCACACACTCCCAATTACACAGTTACACGCACGTCCGGTTCTTCTTTCGGAGACGGCTGCTATATGCCAACTCAACTCGCAGGCTGCTGCCTTGAGAATTGTTGATAACACACTCGCTCGACTACTACTTAACTCGGCGACTGCCACATTACAACTAACCTCGCAGGCAGCGCAGCTCTCTTATATAGGGGCTGTGTGGGTCTGTTGCGTAGCAACGCTGTTAACTCACGCCGTCTTACGTCACCGCGCGTTGCGCGTTACGATACCGTGCGGAGGGGGGATGACGGAGCGCTGACTCACCCGCCGCGTCACGGCTGGTGGGGGGGGGTTCTCCTTTGCGCAACATGTTACAATATGTTTCATCAACAGAGATTTTGGTCCAAAGACGTCAACGTTTCTACAGACAACATTAGCAGCAGAAGCGCATCTAGCAAATAATAATAATAATAATAATAACGAAATTAATAAAAATAACAATAATATAATAATTTAATTAGTTCAGCATAAGATATGTTTCATCAACAACCATTTTGGTCCAAAGACGTCAACGTCCCTACAGACAACATTAGTAGCAGAAGCGCATATGGCAGAGGGGCAATTTTTACTAACAGAACAGACATTGAACATAGGAAAGTCTCGGATATATGGAACAGGGATCCGAAGGTAAACAATTTCCAAAGCAGAAGGGCAAAGTACAGAACCACGATAAACTTGAATAAGGAAGAGCGCATCAAGATGATATCTCCTCTTATGCAAGGTGTGCAATTTCAATTGTTCTAAAGCAAAATCGTAACAGTAATCTAATTGAGGAAAGAACGTTTAAAATAGAGAGCCGTAAATTTCTGCTGAATGCGTTCTAGTTTGTTTGCATCAGCTGACGTAATGGAATTCCAAACTACTGAAGAGTATTCAACCTTGGATCTAAATAAAGTAAAGTATAAAATGAGCATGCATCCAAGAGTTCAATAGTTAAAGGTGATCCTGCGAATTATACCTAATATCTTTATACAGTGTGAAAAAATAAAATTAACATGATCATGAAAATGAAGTTTAGAATCAAGGTATACGCCCAGGTCTTTCACTCAATATGTCCGAGTAATGGTGAAAAGAAGAAGTTTGTATTCGTATATCAAATAGTTAGTTTTCCTGGAGAACGTTATAACTTTGGTTTTGTTAACGTTGAGTTTCATATAGTTGGCTGCACACCAGCTACGTATACAGTCAACGACAGATTGCAGAAGATTACAATCTACAGGAGAGCTAATAGCAATGTAAATTTTAATGTCATCTGCAAGGAGTAGGTACCTGGAGTGCTTAATTGAATCACATAAGTCGTTTATGTAGACATTGAAAAGTAGAGGCCCAAGAACAGATCCTTGTAGAACACTGGACTATACTTAAAAGGGCGATGAAATAGTTTCACCAATACGGACCCGCGATTGTCTGTTGGTTAGGTAACTGAGTATCCAGTTAACATTGAATTGAACTGAACTGAATTTATTTACATTCTATAAATCCTAAGCGGGTTGGTACCTTTGGATACAAACAAGTAAAAAGTTTACATACATAAGTACAGGCAATTTTAGCTTAAAAATTAATATAAGTTAATTTTACATTATTCTCTATTTACATTGAAGTATTCATCTAAAGAGTAGAAGGAATGAGCATGTAGATAATTCTTTAACTCTGATTTAAACTTTTTAGTATCACTGCCCAAGTTTTTAATACTTTGTGGCAGATTGTTGAAAACTTTTATGCCAG
>NW_019745118.1:33487-34079 GCF_002891405.2 Cryptotermes secundus | reverse complement strand
TGAGATTTATATTTGGAAATGAATTGTTAAAGGCACGTGACTGATAGTATATTGGATTCTTATTATTATTATTATTATTATTATTATTATTATTGGAACATGTTTTCTCAAAAGTACAAGACATAATAAGATATGGGTACATAATCACCAGAAAATCCAAGGGCATACAGTTTGGGAAGAAGCAAGGAGTGGGGAACGAGGTCGAAAGCAGAAGTTAAGTCAAAGTAGAGGGCATCCATCTGACGTGGATTATAGGTATGATATATTTGTTGCAGGGTGTCCCCTATTGTTGTCGGAAATCACAGAGAAACATTTAAAGATATGGTTCTGGCTGATTATCAGGTACCAAAAGGAGTAAGTATTTTACAAATCCAAAATAAGTTTTTTCTGCCTTATGACGTAACATAGTTTACGCGGTAACTGCCTTCTAAAAGAAGTTATTGAAGGGTAGATAGAGGGGCGGATAGAAGTGACCAGAAGACGAGGAAGAAGACGTAAGAAGATGCTGGATGACCTTGGGGACAGAAAAGGATATTCTCATTTGAAGGAGAAAGATCTAGATCGCATTAAATGGAGGAACTGTTTTGGAAGA
>NW_019745118.1:19687-33327 GCF_002891405.2 Cryptotermes secundus | reverse complement strand
CTCTAATGCGATTGACATTTTCTTCAGAGGTCCGTATCTTTCCAGGGGATTTTACACGCAACAGACTACCTGTAGTCCTCAGTTTGTTGTCCCAGAACCGAATGGTTTTCCGTGTAGGAGGCCGACGTCCATATTGCGTTCCAAAACGATGCTGGACAGCCGTAAAAGATTGCAACTCTTCTAGCCACAGCACGCATTGAACCTGTTCCTGTGGTGTCAACATTGTTTCTGAGCTTGCCGAAAGTCATCAGCTGGCGCATTCGTGCAAGCCGGGCACGGAAAATAACTTTCAGAATTTTACATTCTGATGAAGTAAACCGTATACTTGTATGAAAATTAGTTTCAGAATATGAATTTTCTATTTTGGATACCTTTCATCCGGACATTCTGTATACACGTGTAAATCAATCGAGATATATTTCAGTCACATAAAGTACAGAAAATACTCTGCCAAAGACAAAGTTCTACTAACAATTGGAAAATTCTCCATAGTCGTCATATTGGTGTTATTAACAAGAAGAAGGTGATAAACAGACGTCACTGGGCGGATAAAAATTTTAATAGGATGATCATCATAGCAAATTTGGTGAAAATCGAATAATTACAGTCATTTATGTACTGATGCTCATTTAATGAATCCGTGTGTAGGCCAGAATGCATACCATTGAAAGACTATATAAAGCCGAACAATTAATCGGAAATTATGTAATCGTGGCTTATTTTGTAATACGATTCAGGTGTTTGCTTGGAAGGACTCAGTTCCTTTCGAGTTTCGCATCAGACACGTCTAGAATACAAGAAGATTTTTTTCCTCAGCCAGCTTTCCCAGTGATGTCCATAGTATGTATATCTGACTATACAAAACTTATTTACAAATACGACCATCTGCTCTTGCAGACCACCGTCATCATGCCCTTCCTAATGCTGAGTAACTTGGAGCAGTATTGCCCAGAAGCGGCGAAATTCATCCCAGAGCGGTGGCTGAAGACTGAACCGGAGCACAGCAAGAGAACGCACCCTTTCGTGACAATGCCTTTCGGGTTCGGACCAAGAATGTGCTTAGGCCGCAGATTCGCTGAGCTGGAGATAGAAACATTAGTGACGAAGGTATGTTGACATGCGCAGTTGTCCAGTATCTTCAGTATATCTTTTCTACTGCTCTATGAATACGAAATACGAGTTTTCGCTCTAGGAGAAGAATAGATTTTGAAGGCGCTTCTAAATTTCCCAAGCAGCATATCCGGAATTAACAGAGAAAAGGTAAGACGAAAGCTGAAATCGATTTATTAATAACGGGATTATAACTCTACGAAATATTGTTCTTACCACGAAATAGAGGAGAAGAGGCGAGGACATGGTCTCATATGAGCGAGATCGGTTTTCCATGTAATGATAGAAAACAGAAAAGTAGAATCAATTTGGGAGACACTAGAATGATGGCATTACATGGCCTACTATTGATACGGATCAAAAAATACACTGTTTGAGGATCCAGAATGGATTAATCTGTGTCAGGTTTGAGACCTGTACCGGGATCTTTTACTAGCTTATTAAAGATATGAGTTCATGAAAGACGAATAAATTCATCTTCCGTTTTCCTTAATTTAAAAAAGGACCTCAATAGAAGTAGTCAGGTGGCTATGTACTCTCTAGAAGATGGGAATAACTGTTTGTAAGAAAATACAGTGGAACCTCGCTTAACGGGCACCTCTCACAACGAGTAATTCGCATAACGAGCAAGACAAATAACTCGCTTAACGAGCGGCGTTTCGCATAACGAGTGACGAGAGGGGAAGTCCCGGATTGTGCTCTTGCTACATCAGTCTGTGTTTAGCACCCGTTCCGCTAGCATCTTAGTGTCGCTTGTGATCACACATTTTTCCAAACTTGTGTTCAGAATTATTATTTGTGATTTTTTTTGGTGCAAAGTTTAATACCCCTTGCAAAATGTCCCCGAAGAAATATCCGCAAAGACTGTCATAAGAGAATAAAAATAATCGTAGAAATGAAACGTAAAATAATTGAAAAGCGAGAACGATGTGTGAGCGTGGCTGATCTAGCGCGCACATACAATCGATCTACATAAAATATTTGCACGAATTGGAGTTGCATTGTGTTTCACAGCAAGAAGTTGTGAGAAGAGTTTGTCAGAGGAGGAGGAGGCGGAGGAGGAGGAGGTGACATCAAAGCAACAATCTTCTGGCGCAATAAGAGAAACGCTGAAAGCATGAGAAACTGTTGCAATGTACATTGAGAAGCATCACCCTAATAAGGCAGTGGCTATGCGCGCTACAAATTTATTTAACGAAAATGCTGTGTCGCATTTTCACCAAATTTTGAAGCATCGGCAAAAACAAATGTTTCTAGACAGCTTTCTAGTAAAAAAAGAATTAGATATGTATCATAAATAATAAACTAATTACTTCGATTCCTTTTTTGTTTTTTGCAAATCGAATTCGCATTCCAGGTTGGTTCATTCCGCATAGAAGAAAAGTTGAAGATGATTCACGCTCCTTAACAATGTATATATAATTTTCTTAGAATAAATACTTATAAATAAAATTATCTGAGTATTTTTTTCAGCATGGAACGCATTATCGTATTTAACATTAATTTATATGGAAAAAATTGTTTCGCTTAACGAGTGTTTCGCATTACGAGTAAGATTCTGGAACAGATTATGCTCGTTAAGCGAGGTTCCACTGTAATTCTTAATTACAAATTAGCACCAGACTAAGGGTGTCGGCAGTAATAGAGCAAGACGTGATGTGTTAGCAGGGCAGCAGATATTAAAATTAGTGTATCCTGGTTCATGTGGCAGTTTCCTATCTTTGAAAGTCATAAATTAGGTTTCTCCGCAACGTCGGTACATATGGACCAACCTATATGTCGTTACATCCGACAAAACCGTAATCTAAACGACTCGAAATGTGAACGTTGACTTCTGTTACACAGATCGTTAACTCTATTCTTTTTCCTTGGCACTACAGCCCCAGTAGACGTAGGCCTACCTCCATGAACTTCTCCGTTCACTTTGGTTTTTCTACATCTTACACATTCGGGTGGCCTCCTTGGGCGGGTGATCAGCTCGTTCCAAAGCCTCTACCTGTACACAAAAAAACGCACACACACACACACACAAACTAAACATCCATGCCTTGAGAGGGATTCGAACTCACGACCCAGGTTTCCAAGCGAACGAAAACAGTATATGCCTTAGACCGCTCGGCTACCGTGACGGGCTCGTTAACTATATACCAGATATAAAAATATATAGAACGAAATGTTGGACAATTGAATGAAACATTAATTTTAAAGAAAAGGGAAGATGTATGCGATTCGTACACTTATCTACATAAGTAAAGAACTGCTTCGCTATATACGTGTATTAACAACCTTCGAAAATAAAAAATCAACAGTGGTCTTCTGAAATGTGTCCTGAATTGACTGAAGTGTAATATAATTCAAAATAATTAAAAGGAATATCTTTCCACACGTGAAACGAAAGAAAGTACTGATTTAGTGTAGACTGCATTAGAAAGAGATATGTTTGATTATTCTGTTACAAATTCTCTTTTAGTCTGTATTATTGGACGAATAATTAAATCATAACATACATTCTGTCCCGTGTTAATATTTTACGTGTCTGATCAAGCGGGTTCAGGATTTGATGATCGAATTCACTGTACCTTCATACAAATTGTTACAGCGTTTAAAAAAATCACTGTCTTCGACTGGATATCCTCAACTCCTTGACCATACTACACTGATTCACTACTCTCCATCTCTCTCTTCGGCCTGGGTTTCAGGCTATATAGTCTCGGGTATGATCACAGAACAGAAAAAACTTCAATTGCCTATCAACGGATGTCCTCTTTTGTTGCGTATTCGTTGGAACGTGTTTACCTAGCAACGGGCTGCTGAACAAGAATCTTCCTGCCCGGGAAGGTGTTATTCGAGCCTCTACCTAGCAGTAGTCTATACGTCACAGTATATACTGTAGCATATAGACCAGCAGAGGAACGCTTCTTTCCTCGGCGGTCCGGGTCGAATGGTATAAGGAGGGGCATTTTGTTATATCCTCAGAGAGGATGTTACATAAGGACCATGACAGCAATGGCTCAGTTACAAAAAGAATCTTAGGTCGTGTTCCTCATGGGGCTTGGCGCGAAGACAAACCGATTGAGGGTAAATCGTCAGTCGTCAAGTAACTTTGACTTTGGCTTGTTGCAGTCAGTGCACCGATCAATAAACCGATCCACCCTGTTCCTCGGGAATGTAAATACGTGGACCTTGCTCTCCAGGTTGGGGAGTTTCGAATCTGAGACAGTAAAATATGATCATTAAGTCCTGTGGGACACGGACACGAGAATGACTGTGCTGGCGAGGCCAAACAACAATTGTAAACAGGAGATCCGTTCTCTAGTGGGAAAGGACTCCCCACATCATAAAACTCGTAACTCTCTGAGAATAATAAAATTTGGCCTTGAGCCCCAGATAGGGGCTGGACACCAAGACAGGCTGACAGGCTAACCGACTGACCGTCGGTCGCAACATATCTTTGTTACTTTAGCTTAGTGAGTTAGTTAATTAACCGCTGGGGTTCGGTTGTTAGATGATGCTGTGAGAAGCTGGTAACAGAGGCTGAGGACAATTCGGGAGCCCAGAGCAAGGGGAAAGGTCACGGCTTAGGGCCCGTACCAAGCAATGGCTAGCGAAGAACATAGGACATTGAGAAGGCATAGTGTTTCCTATAGCTATTTGTAAAGTGTGTAGAACAGTTAGAGCTTAATACTTACTTGTAGTTAGGAGCCGAAGTGTTCAATAAATACCATCCCCAATCAAAAACCAGTGCATAGAAAAGTCAAGCTACTCCTGTAACAGGCCGTGGAGGCGTATAGGGTTGTGAGACGTCGAGGTTCCCATATATTCTTGACAGTTGGCTCACAGATGTCGGTGAGAATTCAGTTTTAAGAGCCAGAATTTCTTTACCCCCAAGGCAATTCCTGGTACTTATTTCTGTTAGAGGCTGAATCGACCCCAGAGAGACAGTGCGGCTGGAAAGATTAGGTCAATTGAAAAATTTAATGACCTCATCGGTAATCGAACCTGTGACCTTTCGACTTGTAGCATGGTGTTTTAACCAACTATCCTACTGGGGGCCCCGAACCCCGTCTATAGTCATGCCATAACGTGACATTTTGATGTCTTATTTATTTATTGCGCTAAGTTTCCTCTTCGCGCCTTTTTCAGATACATATGAGTGAAAAACTGCAATTAAATATAGCTCACCTTTCATATATTATATATATTCTAACTTTGTAACTGCTTTCAAGAGACATTGATGATGGGAAGTCAGATATAAAAATGTTTGACCAAACGCAATGTATTTCAATTATTTTCTGATCATAATTTAATGTGATAAATTTATTTTAATAATATCAGACAGATTCAAGGATTATACTTATGTATATCAACTTTAGTTTTAAGTTTCACCGAGTTCCAATAACGTGTGTAGTAATAAGTGTACAAGATTATCCAAATTCATAATATATCATAAAATTCTTGAAATCGAGGAACAAATCAGGGGTAGGAATTAGTTTAAATATAATATAATAATAAATAATTTGACATTATGTGATTCAAGTTAGGGTTCTCTATGAAACATCTGTTGTTAAACACATTTCATGTGCTTGTATGTATTAGTCGATAATATGAAGCTGCGAGTATTACTTCTTATTCCTGAAGTTCTCTCCAATGCTTACGTATTGTGTGATTATTGTGTTCTGTTTCTGTGAATACTACAGTGCCCTACTATATATGGTGGTCCGAAATCGTTATGTATTATGATTATATTCGGTTCTGTGCAGAGCGTACTACTGAATATAGGATGCGTAAAATATGTAAAATATTTTCATCTAATGGTAACTAGATGCTTATGTTCTGCGTGCTGAGAGCTAGACTGTTATTCGTGTACGGTTGTGGTGATAGATTTGAACTAGACTATAACTAACGTATACTACCAAACAAACCAAAAATTAATTTTCATAACTGACTAACACTATAATTTTATTTTCAGATTATCCGCAACTTTATTGTTGAGTACAACCATGAAATGAAGTTCGAGAGTAAACTGCTCCGGATACCTGTTTCACCACTAAAGTTCAAAATGATTGACAGGGAATAATTAAATATTTCTGTTGATTTATTCACGTCTACGTTCACAGAGATGCAAAATTCCACTCCATATATTAGAACCATCTATGTCAGGAAGATATAATAAGCAGACCAGTTCATTCAGAGATAAAAACACATCATAGGAATACAAACAGAGAAGAAATGGCAGCTCAGCGCATCTCCTTGTGACAGCTGCAGTTCAAAATAATCAAATGGGATTAGATATGTATAATTAACAATTGAACTGATGAGTATGGGCGAATTGTTGCTTTTACTTCATGTATATCCACTTACATCTCTTATATTTTATATCTATTCTTACACAAACATGAGTTGAAACGGCATCTAACAATGGATCAGAAATGCAAATCACATGTGCCAGTGAACAGTGTATAGACTTAATATTATATACAGGCATTCTGATACACTGACGTTCCACTTATAGTCTATGAAATGTTCCGTCTGTAAAGCAACAACCAATAAAATTGATTAACACTTCAATATCGCACAGCGATTGTCATGTGCATATGTTGTTATACTATATAATAGTGTTAATATATTAAAATATGAATGAAATGAAACGAAAGTAATAAAAGGAATTACATTCGATTGGTTCGCAGTGCATTAGGATTGCTCACAGAAATGTTGCCTGAAAATGGCCTTCTATGGCCGAATCATGTACATACATCATATAACATTGTAGCAGTGCATATGTGTTTTAGTTTCAGTCTCGATGTAACTTCATTACATTTGTCATTAATGAGCAGCCTTTACGGAACTGATATAGGAAAGGAATATAAGACTTATTGAAATCTAGGTCGCGCCATAGCTCATGCGGTTAGTCGCTGGCTTTCCACCGCGGCGGACCGGATTCGATCCCGGGTCTGGTCAAGTGGGATTTGTTGTTGCCAAAGTGGCGCTGCGGTAGGCTTTCTCCGAGTACTTTGGTTTCTCCTGCGAATCTTCACTCCACCAACTGCTCCACAATCACCCTCAATCTAGCATCTGGGGCTGGCACAATAGGCCAGAAGTGGCCGCAGTACAAGGGACTTAGTCCCACCCCACTAGCAATAAAGAAATAATATTAAAATCTAAAGGTGAAAAATTTGTGAAAAGTGAATATTTAACAAGATAAATGTGCAAAAATTTAGTGTGCAGCGTAATATTTTCAGGACATGAGTATCTTTGTATCGACAGAGTGTAACCCTACCCATCTCCTGTGACGTGCTGAAACACTGATAAGGACATAACTTATTTTGTGATGAATTTAGTGGTGAGACCACAAGGTTAAAGTATTATCTCTCTGGAAAAAATGAAAGCAATTTTTAATTACATAATTTGACCTGGGTTAGAGATACGGCTCGAAGGTTTATCCAATCTAAACGACGTCAAAAACTATCACATACTGATAGAGAGTATACTTGTTTCTAAACATAAGACGAATTTCGCTCTCATGGAAGTTTATATTTGGTAAGAACCATGAAAGTGAGCAACATTCTTAAAATAAATCCTATTATCACTTATCATAGGGTCAGATGTAGATATCAACAAGTAGTGTTTATATATATAATATGCTCATGTGAATTAAAGGAATTGTCTGTCACTCCTATATATCAAAGGGAAAGGCGTTCTCCAAATCCATATCAAATACTCATGCAAATCATAATTCATTATTGCTATTTTCATAGTCCAGAGACTAATCACAGCTAATAATGCACACACCGTCACGTGACACGATCCTGGACCCAATTACCTACTTCTCACTTTAACAGTTAAAATATACAAAAAGGAAGTCCGTATTATTTCTTCCTTGCAGGTTGGTCTAGTTGTAAAAATGTATAATCATGAAGAAAGCAGTCTTCTGGGATTTGGCAATGTCTATAAGTGGTGTTAACCTACGTTTCGGAGGAACGTATCGCCTCCATCTTCAAGGTAGAAGAAAATATAAGAATTCTGCAAGCGAAGAGACCGTGAGAACCGGTAAAGGCAGGCCTGCTTTAAGATTTGTCACCAATCCACCAACTTCCTCTTTTTCCACGGTACACAGTCTACGTGACCTTGTCGTAAATGTTGTTTTTCTCCCACAGAAGTAAAGAGAATAGCGACATCTCCGCTCTCGGAATGACAGACGCTGCTTATCAAGTATAGGGACCATATCACGAACCTCTTACTTAGAACTGATAACTTGTGTTGTCCCTCTTAGGTTCAAGCACTTGTCATGCATATTATTGCCTAAAAGTTAAGAGACCATTCTTCAAAACTACACCAAAAATCGGAAGATGAATTCAATATAATGGCAGGGCAGTATAATATGCAAATCTATATGTACGTACGATAATAGTTTAATAGTTTTCATCCTCTTCTGTTGTCTCACATAAGATACAAACATACAAGAATATCCCGTCTACACAACAACACTCTGTATTTAAACTAACAACGTGGACCATAGTCCTGCTTGCGAAGATTGCCTAGAAAAGAAATTCTCAATTTACGGAACCCGAAGTTTCACTTAAGTCTCAACATTCTGCCACCCTTCTCTTTGTGGAATTCCGAGGTCATTGGTATGTAACATTTCATTACATGCTGTGTCTTTACTGCGTGGAATTGTTACCACCCATTTAAATTTTCAAATTTTCCTCATACTCGGGAATACTTTTTGGCCGATGTATGCAAGTTTTTATTCAGTTTATTCGCAGTTACCCTCCATGTGTCGAGGCACTCTCCTTCACCCAGACAAAGGACGTACACACCCTCGTCACAATACACTTCGTAAACATTGTATCTGTCACTTATATTAAGGACATTTCGGCATGCCAGTGCAGAACAATAACAAAACGAAATACTGAAGCACGAATGTCACGATTTATATGTGGGATCCGGTGTCATATACTCAAATATAGACTTTCTATATGGGATAGACCAATAAATACATGCGTACATAAAGTTTCACATTAGGGTTAAGTCAGATCATTTTTTACTTTTATGGCATAAAAAACGTGGCGAAACAGTATATCCCGCACCATGTCGTTTGAAGGTGATACGCCAAAGAGCGACTAACATAGTGACGTCTGTAGAAGATGTGCTGTAATACCGTTCATGATAATTTTTGTATCTGCTATATATATATTGCACAGCAACCGTGACCATAATCACTGTGTGCGGGATGCTACGTCAAGGCGTTTGTGGGAGTAGGTCGCTCGTCGTTAGAAGCCAAAACGCAGCGTTGCCCAATATCAGCGCTCGTACGCTCAAGAGATGCAACAGCACTATGGTTGCCACACAGGCCAGGCCGGAGGAGTGGGATTACGCCAAGCCATTTGAAGACATGCCAGGACCAAAGCCGTTGCCTATCATAGGGAATACCTGGAGATTTATCCCACATATTGGTAAGCTACTGTTTCGTTACTTCTTTATGGGTACGCTCAGAGTGAAAAACCATTCGTCCGTTTTTACGTGCAATTCATCACGAATCGGATACATGAGAAATTTAATACTGGAAGAATGAATACTAAAGCTGTCAAGGATATTAAATTGTGAAAGTATGGTTCGAGAGTAGTACATATTTTACATGTATTTCAAGCAGGAGTCAAGTTTCGAGGGATTAATTATACGAAACCAATGCAAATACGTATTACGCCTTTAAATTGTTTTCAGAATTGTGAATATGTAATAAATTTTCGAAGAAAATAGTGTGACATATCTTGTAGTTTTCCATAGTATGTTCGGTTCTTTATCAAACCAAAGAAGAATTTACGAATGATGTTGAAGAAACACTCAGGAAACCCATGCAGTCTATAAGACTTTCCGTTATTCTTAAAATTATATCTTGGATCTGGATTAATAAGGGCAGAGGTCATAGAAACAAATGTGTACATTGTTTTATGCAGTTAAACTGCAGAGGAAATTGATTTTTAATAATTAATTAAACTAACTCCGTGAAATAAAAGTCGGCCACCATTTTTAAAAGATTCCACCTCTGATATCTCTATTCAAGTCATAGCCCTCTGTAAGTAAATTTCCGTAACATTTCCTGTTTTTAGAGCGAGGAGTGATTAGTCTCATCCAATACTCGTGAGAATAAGGACCAAAACCAGTCCGATTTCAGAGGATCTGTATTCAATTTGATATAAATTTCCCTCTTCATCTCGGGGCCATCTCCTCCGTCTGCAGATAAGGATGAAGGCACTAAAGCGATAGGGGACATACCTATGTAACAAGTTTTGATGGATTTAATCTGCAGTAAATGAACGTGGAAGAAAATTGGCTACGTCCATGCTAACAGTAAGAAGGATAAATATAAAAATTTGTGTAACGAGACCTGAACCTGGGTCAAACTCTCTAGTCTTGTCAATTTTAGCTTCATTGCAGCTCACATCACAGACAGGAACATGATTCAGTGAGATAGGTACTCACGTTTAGGTAGAACACTAAAACCTGTAAGGCAGGAACTACAAATCACATCAGATTGTGGCGCAGTAACGCCAGTTCCTCCGTATGTCACTAGGATTGAACATGTAGGGAATATGGCGAGACACTCTTCTCCATAGTCCACCATACAAATCTTAACAGAGCATGGAGCCGGTAACGTGGATAGTTACATCTACCGTCAATTTGCATAAATTTAGAGGGTAATTTCATTATGGTCATCATTACTCTGCATTTTAAATGTGTGTAATGCTGATAAAGAGTGCAAAGTTATATTTCATGGGTCACTGAATCTTACAGGATTATGGTGATAAAAATGAACTTGAAAAAGAAAATCTCTCGTATCAACCGTTTTTTTTTTCACAGGGACTCTAAACCGAGTCAGTGTCTGCAAGAGATCATACCTCGTACTTGTATATCAAGGTTACAGCATAGGTCAGTCTCTGGTCGCTGGTCGCTGGCGGGCAACCTCCAATGCTGCGCAGTTTGTGACTGCATGTGCTTAAGAAATGTAATATCACTATGGCCATAACACAAGTTAGACCGGATTACTTGTATTACCTCAAGATTTGAAGACATACCAGGATCAAAGCCGTTGCTTGTCATAAGGAATATCTGGAGATTTATTCCGTATCCTGGTATAATATGGTTCTCTACGTCACTATGTTGTGCTGACAAAATGAAGGAAAAGTCGTCCATTCGTACATGAAATTGGCCAAAGGTCAAATATTGTCGGAATTAACACTAAAATTCTAAAGGCAATAAAATTCTGATTACTGACTGTCAAAATAACCCCTATTTGCGTGAGTCTGAATTGGAAAATTAATATTCAAGAACTCATTTTACGAAATAAATATGAACAATACATCTCTGATGTAGATCATTTGCGACTTTGCGAATTTGGTATCAATTTAACAGGTAATATATGGCTCTATGTTGTGATTATTTCATGTGATTGGCTTTAAAGTATATATTTTTAGTTTAATAAATGAACATCATAAGTGAAATCGTGCGAAAAAAGTTGAAGTAACGTTCCCACTGTTCTTAGATGTATTTAAGCAATAAATTTCCTTTAATTGAAGATGTTCTGTGACATACTGGTCGTACATCTGCCAACTTATATCGAGCAAAAATAATGCCTAATAAAGGATAGGTGGATTCGATACGGTTATCCAGTTAAGCTCCAGCGGAGAGAGCTGGAACTGCTGTAACTCGACGAAGTTCTGCTTGTGCACTCTGAATGACTGTGCTGTGTTTCAGCGCCGTCGTAGTCAATATGCTTAACACACGTGTTGAATACTCAGACACGCATTTTGTGTACGGTTTCTGCGATGGAAACGGTAGGATTGCTGTGGTGCCTATCTGCAGAAATATCCACATCACGAAACATTTGAGAATGTACAGGGAACATTGAGGGAGACTGGTTCCTTCCTACGAGAGAATACACAACGTGAAAATGGCTTGGAGAAGATGTTGAGCCCCCACCCTACTAGCTGGGGGACTGGTGTTCTCGTGTTATTTCATCCACCAAACAAATACAACAGACGTAAACAATAAAATCAATTAACCTTTAATAAATGATTAGCAAAATGTACCAAAAAAAACACAATAGTAATTTGGCATAACCAGGGACGAGATCTCTTAACTCAACTCGCAGACCACGCCCTTCTCCGCCACAGGCGGCGTGTAAGACATTTTTTACAAGAAACTCACGCTACATAATTCCATCTCCAACAAATAGCCTTGGCACACAAAACAAAGAAAAGCAAAACATACCGACTCTCGGCTCACAGAGTCCTTCCAAGAGTCAACAATGAAATGGCAACATTATGTGTATTACCTGCAGATGGGCCCTCCTGCCTGGAGTCTACTGCCAAACGAATTCTTTTCAAGGCGCCGGCCTAAACAGAATTTCGTTACGGAGCGACACGTCCGTTCGCTACGACGTTCCAGGCAGAAGAGGGCTGGTACCCCAGCCGAATCAGGAAAGACAGGGGATGATGATGTAAGATACGCCACGGAATAAGGATAAGTAGTAAGGGATGTAGGAAGACAAATGGTGGGAGCCGCGGCTACCGTCTCTCAGAGAGGGCACTACATCCAATGAGCCGAAGAGATCGGCTCAGGATCGCCCCCTCCCACTCAGAAGAAACTCGACACTCAAGGACGGCTGCTGGCAAGCGTCGACAGGGGATACGCGAAGGGCTCTCCACATAACCGACGGAGGCGGCTAACGACAATTCAGTCCAAGTCCTTGCCTCCGCTTACAGCACCTAACTCAACGGGAGCGGAACACTAGGGCGTAAGAGACGGCACACGGCCTAGTCCAATCCGTACTAACGCTCCTTCCCCGCTCCCGGAGCACCGGCACCACACACCCCCCGGGCACAGCACATCACAGTCTGCAGGGGTGCATAACTCGGGAGGCCCCTCCTCGCGATCCTCCTCTTGCCAGGTAGATGAAGGAGTAAGCCCCTCCGACTTCCCGGGCCCTGGGTACGACGGAGGCGTCCAGTCGCAGGCTTCGATGTTGAAGAGGCAGGCGGCAACCAAGGGAAGGAATAAATGGAAGAAAGTGATTCGGCTAGAAACGCCTAAAAAGAAAATAAAGTACACAAGCCATAAACCAGTATTAAACTTTTGGGTAGGACCCCTTACAATACAAACGATACCTAACAGCGTGACCGTGATACCTGGGGCTAATAAGTTAGTCCCGAACAAAATATTTCTTCAACTGAGAAACATGAGCTTTACGTAAGATAACTCCAGTGTCTGGATTTGCCAACTGAACAGTGACATTAGTCAAATACTTAGAAATAACCATGGGGTCTGACCATCGCATATCAATCTTAGCGGACCTTTTCCGCACCTTGGAGCTCTGTGGATGGAGACGGACCAAGACCAGGTCTCCCACCTGAAACGCCGCCTCCCTTCTCAGTATGTTATAACGCCGGGCAACCCTATCCCTTGTCTTCCTCAAATTTTGCAAGGCCGTCCCCCAGTATATCTGCATATCCGCAGTGGGTCGCTGTAAGTCC
>NW_019745118.1:15620-19180 GCF_002891405.2 Cryptotermes secundus | reverse complement strand
AATCTCTCTGCAGCGTGAGTCTTTAATCTGATGTTCTCTTATAAATGAGAATGCGGCGGGCAAATGTTGAAGCACCAGCCCCGAAAATAGCTGGTCGGAGGTAGGCTTCTCAAATTGGCGTGTCAGACAGTCCGGTACAACATCAGCTTTTCCCGTAACATGGACCACCGTAAACTTAAAAGACGCCAAGCGCAGTATCCACCTACCTAAGCGACCAAGTTCCCTGACCTGCTTCAGCAGCCATGACAGGGCTTGGTTGTCCGTGTGGAGGACAAACTGCTTATGCTCCAAATACGCCCTAAATCTCTCACATCCCCAAACAACCGCGAGACATTCCTTTTCATAGGTCGAATACTTACGTTCCGTTGCCGAAAGCAAACGGCTCGCAAACGCTATGGGGGCCAATCCGGACTCGCACCGCTGATTGAGGATGGTAGACACAGCCAGATCGCTCGCATCGCAAACTAGGACGAATTCCTTCGAGAAGTCTGGCACCCGCAATACCGGTGGCGTAGAAATGGCATCCTTAAGTGCCTCGAAGGCACGCCTCTGGGAGTCCCCCCATACGAACCGAGCATCCTTACGCTTCAATGCATGAAGCGGCTCGGCCAACAAGGAAAAATCCTTCACAAAATTGCTGTAAAAACCGACCATACCCAGGAATCTTCGGACGGCCTTCAAATTTTTAGGAGGGGGGAACTCACGAAGGGCGTCTATGCTCTCGGGTAAGACTTCAACTCCAGCCTCAGCCAAGGAATGGCCCAGAAATTTAATCTTAGATTTCACCAACTGCATTTTGTCCCAGTTTAAGGTAAAGCCAGCTTTCTCCAAACGGCGATAAACTTCCTCAAGGTGGACCAAGTGGAGTTCAACGGTGGGCGAGTACACAAGCAAAACGTCCATGAAATTATAAACATAACGATGCTTGAGGTCTCCAAATAATGAATCCACCACACGGGAGAGAATCTGGCATCCCACACTAATGCCCATAGGGAGTTTAGTAAACTCGAACAGCTCAAATGGAGTGGAAAAGGCCGTTACCTTACGACTCTTCGCCGAGAGTGGGATCTGGTAATAGGCCGAGTTTAGATCCAAGATAGAAAAGACCTTAGCCCCTTGAAAATTCGAAAACGCAAGTTAGATACTCGGCATCGGAAAGGCATCGAACCTAACCTTCTTATTCAGGAGGCGATAATCAACCACCATGCGGTAGCCCCCTGAAGATTTAGGAACTAGGAAGGCCGGGCTGGCGTACTGTGAGATACTTTTCCGCACAACCCCCTCCTGAAGCAAATCATTCACAATGTCCCTCAATGCATTAAGCCGAGGAGGAGAACACTGATATGGCCGGGAACGAACCGGCCGATCATCCAACAGATCCAACTCGCAGATCATGCCCTTGACCGTTCCCAGCCGCCCCGAAAACAAGTTAGGGAAACTCTTCACTAGCTGGTCGAGCTTCAGCGACTCGAGCTGACTCACAGGAAACGAGTAGGCCGCTAACTTCGACAAATCCTTCTCGGAACACGGGAACTCCTGCATGTCTTGCGAGCAGAACTCGAATCGCTCGAAATCGTACTGACAGGCGCGATCAAATGCAAACTTGTAAGACATCGTAGAAAAATCTAATTGCATTTTGGCAAAGGCCAGAAAATCAGCCCCTAATATGCACGGCACGGGAGAGTCATCGAATACCAGGAAGGAATACTTCCACGAGAAGGAGTGCAACTTAATCTGCAGCAAAACGGCCTGACTTATCGCACATTGTTGGCCATTAGCAGCGCGACACGATTGGCTCACGGCCTCTGTCCAGCACGGTAAGCCTAAACTTTGGACGCGCTGAAACGCGTTTCGTCTGATGAAAGAGGAGGAGGAACCTGAATCCAAAATCGCTGGTAAACAATACCCCTTAATCGTCAGAAGAACCCACGGATTGTTTCCAGCAGTCCGTACCGGCGAAATTCCTGAGCGAGGCGCGGTTCTTTTCGGCGCTCGGACTCTAGCAGATGGTTTTACTGCCGAGCGCCTTGCTCGTTTCCCTGGTTACTTGAAGGCAAGGGAACAGAAGATGGACAGTCCCTTTTTAGATGGCCTCTCGCCGAGCACTTCCAACAAACCACTCCCCGATTGCGCACTGGTCGAGTCTGGTCTATCGCCATACTAACTTGACGCGGGCCACGCCCCGCTGACCGAGAGGCTCCGGCGAAAGCCTGGTTTTCATCACCCTGCCTCTGAGCGTCAATGGCTCTCGCTTCAGCGACATGACTTGCCAAGGCATGCAACTCAGAAGTGGTAGAGGTTTTCGACCTNGGAGACGTACCAGGACCAGGTCTCCCACCTGAAACGCCGCCTCCCTTCTCAGTATGTTATAACGCCGAGCAACCCATTATAACTCAGAAAGCGCGCAGTCGCTACCACTGACATAATGAATTCGGTCAACTCCTCTGTTGGCGATTGAAAGCGCCACAACACATACTTAGACAGAAATTCTTCCCGAATGCGTGGAGGAAGGAAGGTAGAGGAGATTTCGAAACTAACCACTCTCCACCTGGAAGAGGTTCCCAAATGGAGACCGAGGATCTGGGTGACCCTCCCGGAAGTTCTGCCCACCAACAGCGCCAGAAAATCCAGATCGCCCACCAAGTTCAGGTCGTAGACCTCCTGGGCCCGAATAAGGAAATGCAGCACGCTCTCGGGGTCAGTACCAGACAACATGGGAATATTCCTCACCAAATCACCAACCACCCTACCCCTCATCTTGGCCTGCACATAAGAGACCTGAACAGGAATGCCGGCATTCATCGTACCATCACCACCAGATGCCGCGGCACCCATGGCTAGTTCGGACTTAGCTGTTAACTGAGAAGGCAGGTGTGGCTCCAGCGAACTCCATTTCTCCTTCAATCTCTTCCGCAAGTCGTCTAAGGTCCCATCCACAGAGACGCCCAATTCGATCGCCAAGCGTTCGGATTCTTGCTTCGACAGTGAATGGATCCACGCCGACGGCATGATGACGTCATGAAACGGTCAGAATTCGGGTATAAGTTGGCAATACATATTAAACACAGCCCCCCCAAAACAAGAACACTCCCCCCAACTAATAGTCGGTGCCCAGTCACACTCAGGCACCAGAAGTAAAAACTACCACTGCGAGTGCCTGAACCAAACCACGGTCTGCTACCATCTGTGTGAGCCCCCACCCTACTAGCTGGGGGACGGGTGTTCTCATGTTATTTCATCCACCAAATAAATACAACAGACGTAAACAATAAAATCAATTAACATTTAATAAATGATTAACAAAATGTACCAAAAAGAAAACACAATAGTAATTTGGCATAACCAGGCACGAGATCTCTTAACTCAACTCGCAGACCACGCCCTTCTCCGCCACAGGCGGCGTGTAAGACATTTTTTACAAGAAACTCACGCTACATAATTCCATCTCCAAAAAATCGCCTTGGCACACAATACAAAGAAAAGCAAAACATACAGACTCTCGGCTCACAGAGTCCTTCCAAGAGTCAACAATGAAATGGCAACATTATGTGTATTACCTG
>NW_019745118.1:0-15089 GCF_002891405.2 Cryptotermes secundus | reverse complement strand
TGTATGTTAGAAATTCAGTCAAAAACCTTTAGTAAAAATTAAAATTATTCTTAGTGGGACACTCCTTTTCGCTGTAAACACACACGACTCGGTTTTATGGAACAGAACTTCCTGAAGTGATATTGTCTTTCTTACATGTGCAATATTTGTACAAGTACATCTCGAGAACCAGAGCCTTCTTTCTTAATAAAGGATACCACGCTTGAAGGTGACTTATGAATATGAGCGAGAAATGTTTCACGTACTGGGGAATATTAATGGATATATCGACAAGGAGTTTTATATTTCCGACGTCCTATAGCCGTATTTCTTCTTCTTCTTCTTTCCTTGGCACTACAGCCACAGTGTGCCTAGACCTATCTCCATGAACTTCTCCGTTCACTTAGGTTTTTCTAGATCTTACACATTTGATAGGACTCCTTGGGCGGGTGATCAGCTCGTCGCAAGGCCTCCACCTGTACACAAACACAGAAAAACGTACACACACAAAAAAAATTCTCTGAGTGGGATTCGAACCCACGATCCCGGTTTCCAAGCGAGCGAAGACAGTACATGCCTTAGAAACAACAAGAAGACAAATTTGGCTTCAAAATGACAGTGAATCTCCGCTTTGCGGCAAAGCGGTACTGCATTTATTGAAAGAAGATAATGAAGGAATTTGGATAGGAAGGAGTGGACCGGTGGCTTGCCCCACTCGGTCTCCAGTTTAAACAAATTTCATAGATTTCCTTGGGTTGCATAAAGTGAAGGGTTCATCACGATGATAAACCAGAAACAAGGTATCTGTCAGTAGAGATCATAGGTGAAACCACGATTGAAATGAGAAACGAGCTGGGATGTATGCAGTGCTAAAATTCATGGCACGAAAGTTGGCAACATGCATGCAGTCTAATTATGGGAATTTCTAACATGTGTCGTAATAACCTGTAAGTGACTGTTGTGTTTACAGTTATGATAATAACGGTGAGCTGAAACGACGAATCTTATTCAATGCTACAATAAGCGAGCATTTAACGCGATAGCGGTATAAATTTGACCTAATATTTGTTACAAGATTTTACTCGAGGCTCTTGTAAATAAATTCATAGATGATAACTTTTATCCTCCTTTGTGTTCTGCGTTTCCTTCTGAAAATGTTTTATGTCAAATCCGCATTCTGGTCCCAAATGTACCGAATACTATCACGTCATTTCCGTATAATATTCTTATTTGAGCTTTTGGGAAGACAAACCCATTTTTATATACTTGAAATACGGATATAGTCGATCACGGAAGCCGAGCTTTCTAAGGCATGTACTGTCTTCGCTCGCTTGGAAACCGGGATCATGGGTTCGAATCCCACTCAGGGCATTTTTTTGTGTGTGTACGTTTTTCTGTGTTTGTGTACAGGTGGAGGCCTTGCGACGAGCTGATCACCCGCCCAAGGAGTCCTATCAAATGTGTAAGATCTAGAAAAACCTAAGTGAACGGAGAAGTTCATGGAGATAGGTCTACGCACACTGTGGCTGTAGTGCCAAGGAAAGAAGAAGAAGAAGAAATACGGCTATAGGACGTCGGAAATATAAAACTCCTTGTCGATATATCCATTAATATTCCCCAGTACGTGAAACATTTCTCGCTCATATTCATAAGTCACCTTCAAGCGTGGTATCCTTTATTAAGAAAGAAGGCTCTGGTTCTCGAGATGTACTTGTACAAATATTGCACATGTAAGAAAGACAATATCACTTCAGGAAGTTCTGTTCCATAAAACCGAGTAGTGTGTGTTTACAGCGAAAAGGAGTGTCCCACTAAGAATAATTTTAATTTTTACTAAAGGTTTTTGACTGAATTTCTAACATACAAAGTTACCAACCGGCCAACCAACCAACTAGTTCCACGGGACTGCATCGTCACTCCGAAGCTAATAGTCCTCCAGGTAATAAAGAAACGGCTCTAATTTTACTGGCATGCAGCTCTTGTTCACAAGATCATGTTGCCTGATCCCAACCTGAGGAAAATGATTTCTGCGCACGCACACACACACACACATTTACATATATCCGTTCTGAAGTTGGATTCTAACCCACGATCCCAATGTCCGACCCGGCGAAACCGATCATGCCCTAGAGCGCGCGGCCACTGGGATCGGCAGCAGGTACATGCAACGTTTATATTGATGGAGAGGTTCTCATTTCGCCAGACTGCTATTAAGACACGGGAATTTTTCGTGTTTGCCAACACAGAGTGGTCGAAAATGTACAGAACCATAGCATGGTATGGAAGAATGTGAAAGGTAAACAGGTGAAAATTTTACAGATGTTTGGTCATGTGTGAGTTGTAGGGACTCTGATGTTTCAACAAGAATTCGGTCACTTACCAGCTTCAACTAACCGTATCGTAGTATTCTGTTATTTCATATACGGAAATCCAAATTTACATTGTCATTGATGTTTCTTTTCGTGAGGATCGAATACCTTCCTATACCTAACAATACCACAATAAGTGCAACTTCAGAAGCTGGCGGAATCATACCCGACAAAAAAAGGGGTAGCAAACGAGAGCAGAATAAAGAGAGGGCGGTCTGTATTGATATGGTTTTCGTTCTAGCTGCACTAACACTGAAAATTGTTGGAAATATGTTTCTAAGTATAAGACGATATGAGAACATAGTAAAAAATGCAGTGATGTATCATTTCTGCTTTTCCAGTAAATGTCAATTGATAAATAAGTTTTAATCAGATTTCATTGTGCTTCATTTCCCTGTTATTTTAAAAATAACTTTATTTAAATTTAAGGTGATCTTTATCGACTAAGGGAAGAAAGCTACCACAGAGACCTCTACGAAAAGTATGGGAAAATCATGAAAATCACTGGAATCCCAGGGGTTAAAAATATAGTGATAGTCTTCGATCCTGACGACATTGAAAAGGTAAGTGTTTACAAGTGACGCATTCTTGGTGTGCAATTAGCTTCGTGCTGACGGAATGCGCAAATACATTTTCCAACTTTTACGTTCTTCCATATGCTTTAATACGTATTTAAGGTAAACTGTTATCCAATCGTAAACTGGCGGGCACCTGCGAACCTCGGAAGAGGTTTTTGTTGGCCCGAGAAAAGATTAAAAATTTCATAATATATATTAAGTCTGATACAAAACGATCTCAAGCACATTATTCTATCCATTTAATTTGTTAAAAATTATTTAGCCCCACCGTCAGTGACTTCCCAGAGCGTCTCAATGCCTGACTATGTTCCAATGACGAAGGAATGAAGGAATGAACATTAGTCTCTAGGGCAACCCATCAAAACCTTACGGCAAGTTTCACACTCAGTCCTTTGCTAAATACATCAGGCGTTCTCGTTATGATTTCCAGGTCACTCCGTCATCGAACCAATGAGTTCAATATCACTGTTGAAATCCACGTATTAAACACGATACTATCGGGTGCAAATGTTTTATTCTAAGTCGTGGCGATCGTGATAATATCAGTCCTGTTTTCTATCAGGTTAACGTTGTTGTTCGGGGAACCCGGTAGCGTAGTTGGTTGAGGCACTATGCTACAAACCGGAAGGACGCGGATTCAAGCCTCGATGAGGTCAGTGAAATTTTTTCAATTTAACTAATCCGCCCAGCAGCACTATGGCCCTGGGGTCGACTGAGCCTCTAACAGAAATTATTACCAGGAATATTCTTGGGGGTTAAGTGCTGACAACCTTGCCGCCATATATTATTGTGTAGAAAATGTGGGAACCTCAATATCTCAAAACCCTTTTGGGCCTCCGCGGCCTGGTACAGGGATACCTTTACTTTTATTTTCTTTTTACTTACGTTGTTTTTAGACAACATGAGTATGTGAGAACCTGCTGGAAAAGAATTATACAGTTCCACTAATGAACGGAAGGATTTTGTTTGGCCTCTGTTAAGGGAAAGTCAATGTTTATTCTGTACCGTGCCACAGTTTCAGCATAATGTCGAAGTATTGAAAATCTAACCCCAAAGGTTTCTGACACAAACATTACTTTCTGTTCCGATGTAAGTTAAAAATTATATCATAAACAGTGATATTTTTTCAGACAATAAACTACATATCATTTTAACGGAATTCTACGGAGTTTCTTTGTGAGGTCTTCGTGGGATTATTTAAATATAGTAGTATTTAGATTACAATGAAATCGCCTCGGTGAGATGGCCATGTGAATATGGAATTAGATTCTGACGTTTCGGAGACCTTTTCAATCTCTATAATCAGTGTCGATTTGTTGAGTATCATGTAAACATTTGATTATGGAGATAGAGGCAGACTGCCGCCCGTCGACTAACTGCACATTCACTTGGACGATCGGATGAGAGGACTTCAATGCACACAGTCGACAAGAAACTTAGATTTTCTTTTAATTCTACTGGTGTTTGATTCCTGGCGGAGGATGGTGACGGAGTGTGGGAGAAATGCAGCAGAGATTATTTTGGAATATTTTCCTCCGCCTTCAGTGTTCAGTCGGAGAGTAAACAATCAAGGAAACGTTCTTAACTGCTACCATTCACTTTTGCTGTGTTCAGGTGTTCAGGAACGAAGGTCCGTGGCCGATCAGGGAAACAGCAAAAAGTATAACATATTATCGTTTGTTTACAAGAAAAGATATCTTCCAAGGCGTTGGAGGAGTGATTGTAACGTAAGTATGAGAGACTGACGTCAGATTTTGTGATAATTATTCTTTAATGATGTAGTTACACACACTTCCTTGTAACCGATTCTTCAAACAAAGTATTTCAGAATATTTATTTCCATTAACAAACAGCCCAAACATCATTTAGTATAGAGCTACATGCAGTCGATTTTTCATTTATACCCTAATATTCGGAAGGGAAATTGAAATTCTATTTCTTAAAACCTGAAAGTCAATAAAAAGTCCGTCGAGTGTAACAATTTATAGGTCACTTCTTTATCACTTCTGCCTTACATGTTTCGGTTTAATAAAACAAACATCAGAGGCACGTAGTACAAGCATGAAAACACTGCCGTTGTTTAAGATGTACACAGTTATGTTTGCTGCGTGAACGCTGCTACAATACGTCGACGTGTAAAAACACAACACTTGTTAGGATTGTTGAATGCACGTTCAATTCTCACATTCATCCGAATCTGCCCTCAAGTTAAAACGCCAATGTTAAAATATTTAAAATTTAAAACATTTGAAGTAAAATGTTAAGCTCCTCCTTGTTAATTCGTCCCGAAGATGGGAGATGTCAGCTTGAGGATATGTGGCTTATGGTTAGATGTTTCCTATGTGCTGCGTGTTGTGTACAGTACACAACACGCAGCACGCGGCACAGTTACAGCCGCTGTATCTACTGTGAGGCTCTGCTTAGCACTGTAGAACTTAGGACAGTTCTCTGCGTTTTTAATTTTTGGCACACATGGAGTCGGTGTTACCACGTACCTGGGACATCGTGGGCACTACTTGAAGTTTAGCCAGAAGTGGCCGAAACCCTGACACTTGTAACATTGCAGCTGGCATCCCTGTGACTTGAAGGCTTCAATATTTCAATTATGCTGGAGGGGGAATTGCGACAGAAATTTTTTTGACTTGTAGCTGTTTGTCAGGAGCAGTGAGTTGCACAGGGTAGGTATAGGATTCTGAGGTGAGGGCCTTCTGTCTGTCGCTTGCTAGGAGGTCATGACATCATAGCCAAATCCTCGAGAGCGAGAGTACACCCTTGGTTGAGGTGTTCATAAGAAAATTCCGAACTGTCACCTTGACATGTTTACATTACTTAGGCATGTCAGGTGATAAGTTTAAGGTGATAAGTTTAAGGTTATATTTTATTATATAGACGTCCTTGGCCTTCTTCTATTAAATGATTTATGTAATAATGAGAATCCAGGCTCTCGTAATCCGCAGAGGAACCTGGTCACCGAAGAGATGTTATGTTACCTTTGAAGGGACGGAAGTTTAGAGGAGTAGGTGGGTTTTCAGATTAACTCTTATAGGTCCCACATGCAACTTACTCGTCGGAGTCAGATGTTTATTCCAGATTTGTTACCCGTCATAAGCAGAGGTAGTAACTTCCTACATGAAAGCGACTGGGCTACTTGTTTATTCGTTCTACATGCAGTTTTAATCGAGAGAATTTACTTTGTCCACGTCTTAGCTACATAATGTGGCCCTCAAACGTACTAGATCTTGTAATGGATCAAATTTTACACAGAGACTGATAGTCTTCGAATAATTCATAATATTAAAAGTGACTAATATTTACTGTTTTGCAATAAGCACTCGTTATGACTTTGCCGGAAAAAGGACACGAATACTGTAAATTCAGTTCCTGTTAGTGAGTAGAACCTATTATTCTTCAAATAATCCCTGGAAATAAGAATGGTAAACCTTTTGAAATAAACGTTAAGCTTATGAATTAACCACGAATCAGTAGCAGCAGATATTGGATGGTTCATATGAATTCTTTTGATCTATTTACTCAGCTTCCTGACCCAATTAGAGGTTGCAAGTCACATGATGATCCACTCTGTCTGAATATTCTTCCTTTGACTGAAATCTCTCGTCGTTTCACCCGTATCAGTTACTTCGTCGAATGCGGAGTAATTTCCAATACAATCAGAATATAAATTTAATAACATGAACATTATTGAACTTAAATCATTGCGTTTCATAGCGAAATACCTACTTGTATTAATTTATATCGCCGTAGCTCCTGAATATAAAAATCACGAGTGTTCCATATTAATACTTCGTAAACCTGTTTTATTGCAAACATATGTACTCCCGGCCGTGAGTTGATTTACATGGCTCAGTTGATTTATCTTGAGAAGAGAGGGCGTAGTGATCAAGCCAACACAGAAGGTCTGCCGTGTAGTGCCCTGATCAGAATAACGTTCTGTGCCCTGTCTTTGACAACTTACAAGCAATTGTGTCACTGGTGGTAAAGGCTGCAGTGATGAACGAGAGTGTGTACGAGGTGAAATACACGTAGGTAGAAGATAACTGTGTGAACTCTGGTACTGAATTTGAACAGATGTTGGAAGAATTCCTTGCAGACGTAATAGAGATATACATTCATACCTCTCTGGCCTCCCTCATAACCCGTATCTAACCATCTCCTTTACCTGGAATATTGCCGGGGGATTTGACTTTTGCCCAGTGTTCCTCTCAGTAATTAAACAAAAACTCTTGCTTCCGGTTGATCCTGGACTGTTTGAGTAAGAAGATCCATATGCTGCTGGTTGCAGCAACGTGCTTCTCCACAATTAATCAAAATGAGATTACCTTAGTTTTGCCAGATATTTTATTTTTTCCTTGTTACTACAGCCCCAGTGGGCCTAGGCCTACATCCATGAACTCCGTTCACTTCGGTTTTTCTAGATCTTACACATACGGTAGGACTCATTGGGCGAGTGATCAGCTCGTCGCAAGAGCTCTACCTGTAGACAAACACAGAAAAAAGCACACAAATTTCCATGCCTTGAGTGGGATTTCAACCCACAATCCCGGCTTCCGAGCGAGCGAAGACAGTGCATGCCTTAGACCGCTCGGCTACCGTGACCGGCTTCCAGTTATTTAGTGCATCAAGAAACACCAGTTCGACTAAGAAAAATATGAATCATTGATTTACGAAAAGATGCCAGTTTGTTCAGGGAAGTGTACTTCTAATTGTGGACATTAGGCATTTAATTATTCGAAGCATAACAAATTCTGATGTTTTTATAATCGTACATCAATTGTGGCGTTTGGAAACTCAGCACAATTTATATATTACATATGCAATGATTTCAGTGTTCAATTATTCAGTATAGAGGAGGTGGGTTTCCCATGCACCGCGACTAATAGTCTATTGTAGGTCCCCCTTTAATTT
This sequence comes from Cryptotermes secundus, assembly GCF_002891405.2. Taxonomy (NCBI): domain Eukaryota; kingdom Metazoa; phylum Arthropoda; class Insecta; order Blattodea; family Kalotermitidae; genus Cryptotermes; species Cryptotermes secundus. Next base: position 7,240 of record NW_019745118.1, on the reverse strand, counting down.
CTACTGTCGCCATACCCTAACGATACTAGTGCCCGCTATCTCCCCTTTCTGCCAGCGAGGTCGGTCCTCTACTGGCATCAATACCCGATAACTTCCCCATCTACCGGAGACATTGGAAACTACTTGGGCGTGAAATATTTTGCCTAATTTTGCTCAGAGGTCTCCTACAGACATGAGGATCTTTTCCCTGCCGTAAATCTACGACCCGGGACCCACGGCTTAAAGTCCCTCCCGGAGGACTTGTTCCCTGAATTTTTCCGCCCTTAAAAATTTCACGACCCCTACTTTGAGTCATGAGTTGGGAACGTTCCCCCTAGACTACGAAGGGCTCTTGTGCACTGATTTACAGAACCCTTTATTCATTTATTTCCACTGATTTCTGGTTTCGTGGTAGGAAATCTATTAGCACGCCTAATGTCCTGAATGTTGAATAACTGGTGACAGTTACCGACTCCGTAGTTCCACGAGGGCCACGTAATGCTCTGCGAGTTCCGTTTCCATGGGAAAGAACCCATCCCCCATAGAGAGCAGCGTATGGGATGTTATACCTGCTCAATCCGTTATGTCTGAATGAGACCTTGAGATGTATCATGTAAACTGTTCTGATTGCGCAGAGCTCTGGACCTGTGGATCAAGTTTGAAAGCGCGTTGCAATAATCGGATGGGTGGTGGAGCTTCTGCGGGATTGCAGGTCGTAGAAAAGCAAAAGATCGCACTGTTTACAGTCATTTTTGCTAGAATCCCACATACAGCTTAATGCTCATTTATTTCTGAATTTCTTTCCACTCCTCGTTCCTCTTAGCCTCCTTCAGCAGTGAATCCAGATATTCTGGACATACCCAACGTAATACAACAATAGTGACAGGATTGTTTCTGTAAGATCAAGAAAACCTTCACTAACTTAATTAACTACATTTGTGAGCAGGCTGTCTGGTGTCAGACTGAAGTGTTGCAGTTCGATTCTGGGCAGATACAAGAGTTAAACCATTCTTCACATCGTTCTAACCCGATCTAGGGCCAACACGACCATCTACAAACTGCTGCCGGAGGCTCTTTTCCCTAGGTTAAAACGTCTGTGGCGTTTAGTTGAAATCAAATTAATAATTGGTGACGGGGGAAAGAATCTGTGTGGCTATACCTCCACTACCAGGCACATGAATAAACTGTATTTCCTAACTAGAAGCAGGCACTCATTTAGATTTAAAAAATTTACACCAGCTACGCTTTATTTCAGTCAAGGTGAAACGTGGCAGAAGTTCAGATCGAAAGTGAATCACACAATGATGCAGCCGAAGTCAACTAAACTTTATGTGGCGCCCATCGATTCCGTTGCCAACGATTTCTTGAAGAGGTAAATTATATAATTTTCTACAAACGCTAGGCTTACTTGTACATACACCCACGTAATCTTTCTCTTTACAGATAACAGTAAGGAAAATAGTAGAAAAGCATGTGACTACCCTCTTTCAATATCACACCACGGAGTTAATAGCGAACATCCACAGATATTATGAAATGTACACTCTCATTCTTTACATATAGAGCAGCCACAAATATTTACACACGTATAATATTACAGTAGAGCCTTTGGATGTTGCCTGCGTACTTGTGCCAAATGTCTTTTGTTTACACTAGTAAACTCCATTCGCTTAAACCTCGTGTTATTTCTTTATTTATATTTCAGCCATTATGCTGAGACTGAAAGCAACTCTATCCCACTAGGAGAGGCGCCAATATTACCCGTTCAATTTGATACTAATTTGGATAATAGTGTCTGCAAAATACGCACAAATGTTCATCATACCTCTTCCTAAAGAGTGTCCTCTTCATTACAGAATCAGACTGATAAGAGACGAAAACTTGGAAATGCCTGATGATTTCGCCAACGAACTCTGCAAATGGGGATTCGAGTGTAAGTATCCATGGATAGAAACATAACATGACATTTATATATAGAACCGATTTACCGTTGAAGGTAGGATAGCGCGAAAGGGGGTTCTCGGACTTAGCCGGGACTCCAGATTTCTGCTTTGAGGAAGCCTAAATTTATATGTCAATACCAAATACTTGATGGAGTTCAGTTCTTGTGGAGAAGCCAGCAGTTCCTTAGCCACTCAGCGATTCCCATTATTATTTCATGGAGCCAGAATATCCATAATAATGTTCACAAAATTCTGCCACTAGTCTGTATCCGGAACCACATAAATCAAATGAACACACTCCATTACATTCCTTTGAAAACAACTCTGATTTTTTATACCCGTGTACGTCTAGGACTTCCGAGTGGTTTCTCTCGTTCAGGTTCTATGATAATTAAATAGACACTTCTCTTGTGTACAATGTATTCTTTATGCCCTTCCAATCTCATCATTCTAAGAATGTCTGGAATGTTGTAACCTTCATGAAGCTGCACATTTTGCAATCTTAGTGTTTCCTATTATGTTATTCAATGTATTTCCCTCAACATTCTGCTGTGTAAGGTAAAGCTAGCCCTTTTACAGTCCGTGGAAACCGAAAGGGTTTTGACGCGTCGAGGCTCATTTCGTAGGTAATCGGCTCACAGTTGTTGACGTGGTTTTCGGCCTTACACCTCAGCCACCCTTTGCCATCTGAACGATTCCTGGTACTCATATCTGTCGAAAGCTGAGCCAACCCCTGGCCATAGTACACGTGGAATTATTAGGTAAACTGAAAATTCCGATGACCTCATCGGGAGTCGAACCTGCGACCTTCCGGCTTGTAGTATAGTTCCTCAACCAACTATGCTACTGCGTTCCCCAGCACCCTGCTCTATTAACTTTAATGGCTGTTCCTCCTCAATACGAGTCACTACGCTTCAAAAGTACAGAATAATATAAGCCAAATTACAGTATTGTGTATTTCACTCTTTGTGTTTATTGGTGACCGCCTCTGTGGACTATTGGTCAGAGTTCCAGGCTACAGATCTAGGGATCTGGGTTCAATTCCTGGCGCTACCACATTTTATAAGCAGTAGTGGGTCCGGAACGGGATCCACTCAGCCTCGTGAGGATAACTGAGGAACTATTTCAAGGAAATAGGGGTTTTGGTTTAGAAAACCGAAATTAAAGGCCTTGGGGATTCGTTGCGCTGACCACGCGTCACCCTCTATCCGCTAAATGTGACACTAACTTGGCCGACAAGCGGCGGTCACTCGGTCGGTATATTTCGCTTGCGAACTAGAACCACGGATTTTCTTTTTATGCTTATTGGTGGTCGGCAAAGGAGAAAGCAGAAATTCTGAACTGAATGGTAGCNGCGTCCAAACCTGCTCTGGGGCCCAACCAGCCTCCTATCCAATGGGTAACGGGGGCTATTTCCTGGGGGAGGGTTGTGAAGCTGACCACTCATCTCCATCTACTGCCGAGGTCAGGAATGTTGGCGCTACACCTCCATTCCATCTGCGTCTTCACGCCGTGGTTCTTAGTTAATTAGGCACAGGGAAACTTTACCTTTACCCCCCCCCCCCCCTTTCTCTTCCAGTAGTTGAAGGAGAAAACATTCCCACAAGTAATTCATCATACATTTCAAAATCTACATTAATGTTTCAAAATAATTTAATCTATATATCGGTTTAACAGTCAGTTGCGTCACTCCTCCTGTAGACACGTGAGACCTTCGATTGCTGAGACAACTCTGCCTTTTCTAATTAGTATTATTTCATTTAGGGATCACAGAATATAATATTTTATCTCTGCTCTAATTAATTATGACGGAATATGATCAATATTTCGCAATATATACTTATTAAACTAATTAATATCCTGAAGATTGAGGCGATACCTTCCTCCGAAATGTCGGTTAACAAAATATCTACACGACGCCACATCCCAGAAAAGATTCATGTAAGATTTGAGGCTTTCACGGCGGTGACTATGAAGAAATCAGTCTTCTGGGATTTGGCACCGTGTAAATGTGGTACCACATATACACGGTGCCAAATCCCAGAAGACTGCTTTCTTCGGTGTTATTCATAGTCACCGCCTTGAAAACTTAACATAACTTAACATAATCAGTACAAATTTCACCCTCGGACGGTTTAGGCTCATTTACAATTATCTCAGTTGTATAGTTTCTTCCGATTAATAAAACTAAAGATAAAATTTAAAAAGAAAATTTAAGCTACCCCTGTAACAGACCATGAAGGCCCATAGGGTTGTGGGGCGTTGGGGGTCCCACATTGTGTAGATAAGCGGCTCGAAGATGGCGGTAATCTTGTCAGCCTTATGATCCGACCGCGTTTTACTCGACAGGAAAATTATTTAATTAATTCCTGGTACTCATTTCTGTTAGAGGCTGAGTCGACCCCAGGGCCATAGTGGGGTCGGAAGGCTTAGGTCAATTGGAAAAAAAATCCAATGAAAGATAACCATATGTAATTTAAATAGTTGAGAGAGGGGATTATTTAACTTATTAAAATTATTTCTGGTACATGAAAGCGCATAACAATTGCCAATAATTTACCAATTTAATTACGCCTTGGAAGCTCTTTGTATTGCCTTTCGACGAGCTGATCACTCGCCCAAGGAGTCCTACCGTATGTGTAAGATCTTGTAAACCGAAGTGAAACGGAAAATTTCATGGAGGCCTAGGCCCAAATTGGGGCTGTAGCGCCACAGGGGGAAAAAAAAACTCTTCGTATTGTTTGGTAACTGTGCGTGAATAACTAATGTTACAGTTTAACATCTCTGCTCTAAGTTTAGGAATATTTGCTTTTATATATCGCTTCTTTTGTTCCTGAAATATGAAATAAATTTACGTCTTATATTTTTAGGCGTCTTTAATCACTTTGATTGGATTCCGTAATCAATGGCTTTATTTTTATTAATATACTTTTAGGTTGCAGCTAATTTGCTGTTTGTAGTACGTATATTTTGCACAACTCACCTGTGGTATTGCCAAACAGACGCTTGTGAAATGAAAAAAAGGTAGGAAAATTTGTGTAACTGAATTACTGATAGCAGTCAATTGCACCCCTAATCGTGTGTTCAGGACACGCATTGCATGGGGTGAGAGTGTGATTTCAGAATGTGTATTGGGTCCAAAATTTAAGCGGCTTACTATGATGATGATGATGACTAACCTTTACTGGGTGAAAGTCGAAAGAGTTTAATTAATGTGCAACGAATGTAGCAAACTTGTATGGAGATGGCTTAGATATAATTCTGTGGAGTTCCTGAAATATTTCCTTAAGTTTCTAATGTATTTTGAGGAATTTAGGCAGTTCATATTGCACTAGCATTTCGCAATATCTCCTCTTTGCTAAAGAAAAATATAAAACCTTATTAAAAAATCAGAAATATTCTCAGGTTTAAATCTCTGATAATAACTGTATTATATAATGTAGCCATGGCAGAAAAGTGCGAAATCCTTATCTTACGTTATTATTATTGTTATTATATGAACTGTATGTTTATTTTTATCTGCACTTTATACACGTATTTCTGTATGTTCTGACAGCCATTGTGTATATTGCTCTGGACACGCGCCTGGGCTGCCTGGATGCAGATCTTGCACCGGACTCAGAGCCTCAAAAGATGATAAACTATACACAAGTACAGTTCGAATGTGTGCACAAATTGGAGACTAAGTTCCCGGTGTGGAAATACGTGAGCACACCAACATGGCGGAAATTTGTGAAAGCCTCAGATGTGTGTGCTGAGTACGTAACAATTAAGAAACTATAAATTTATATAATAAATTTGAATATAGTTCATTGCAAAAATGTACAGTGCTCAACTTTTATTAGATAATTTATTGGGAGAAATTGTAAAGGATTACATTGATGGAGACAGATATTCTCCAAGTATAAGACGTTTACGAAATAGTAGTGGCAGACAATCTGCATTAAACTAAAATTAAGTCGCTAACGCTGCTATCTCAAGAACAACATCAAAGAAAACAGACCCTCTAATTGGATAATATCATATTCTTCGATGGGACACAATGCAAATTGATACACAATTTCAGACGTTTAGGTGTCTACAATGTTCAATCTTAAGACTTGAAGCGTACTTGCAGCTAGCAGCTAGCGCTTAGAGACATCTTGTATGATATTGAAATATCAGAATTCCTAACAACTACTCGTAAATTATGACACTTATGTACAATATATCAACATCCATTTCTGATTCTGTCAACAGATTCAGCCTGAAGTACATCAACCAGGCTATGGAGCGGCTCAAGGCCATGACAGAGGTCCCTGACAGGGAACTGACTGTCTTGGAGAAGTTGTTGATCACAGACCCCGATCCCAAGACCGCGATGGTCATGGCACTGGACATGATGGAGGCCGGTATTGATACGGTAACGAACTCCATAAAGAGTCCCTCGAGAGTTGTTAATGATTGCGTTAGTTGGTAAAGAGATTCTGGGACTACATTTGAATCCATATAACGCTTACACTCTGCTGAAAATCTAACCGCCTAACTCTTTCATGGATCAGAAGAATCCATTGCACTTTCGCCCACTCTATTTATTTGAGATCAATTCTGATGATTGTTTTCAAACCATCTATGCCTCAGATTCCTAAGTGGATTTTTTTCGTTCAAATTTTCCGTTTCGAATTTTTTTTTAATTTCTGAATTATCCGATGTGTACTGTAACTATCTTCTGTTTCCGCCCCTTTCAGTTTATTATTACAATAATATTTCTTCACCGTAAAAGACACAAAGTTCCTCTTTATAGATATTTCTCTCTTCTTTCACTTTCTCAAGTTTGTGTTCATAATTCTGCTCAAGTCTCGTCACACGTACAGTGTCATTTGTCGGTTACAAAAAAATAAAAAAATAAAGATACAGACTTGTGAGAACACACCAAAGTAATCATCTTCCTTAGCAGCACAACCCACATATTCACTACTCTTTGTACCGAAGCTCTGCACTGGACACGATCCATGTACCCCTGTTCTCACAATTCATTTTCTCTTNAGGCGTTTGTATGATGCAATTCATCTATTCATACTTTCTTTAATGACGTGGTCAGTAGATCAGTTTATAGTATAAATCAGTGGTAAGATGATTAAAAACAATGGACTTGAAAGGATGCTGAAGCGAACGTTAATGGCTAATGTATGGCACTGTTATGAAATTTACCAAGAGGGACTGAAGAAACCATCCACAAGGGATAAGAGACAAAATTGTCAATGCCCTGACCCGTAGTAAAATCGGCCATCTGTCTATTGCATCTTAGAAAAGTTACTGCGCTAGCCAATTTGTTCGGT
>NW_019745117.1:0-36554 GCF_002891405.2 Cryptotermes secundus | reverse complement strand
GGCTAACCTCTCGTATCCCATCACCATCATAGGGATACAACAATAGTAGTCGCCAAGGAAGCTAGTTGGGAATCAGCCGCCGTTGAAGAAAGTTGTAATATAGCAGCCGACAGTGGAACAAGGATTAATTATAACAGTGAAGCAGCGGATAATAATTGTACTCGTGAATGTATAAGTGTGGAGAACAATAAAGGTTCCACGGAATTTGATACCCACGTGGATTTATTTGTTGCTTGACACACAAAACACGTAACAATATTATTTAATGCCTGCAGAATATCATTTACTAAGATGAATGTTGCTTTTTGTGTAGAGGAGTTACTTCTAAACCCAAACTGTTCTGTAGACAATATTGTCACGTGTTGGGTGTATAACGCGACAAATAACTTCACGCCGTATTGGGTATAGCGAATTTTATTTCACACTTCCTCTTATAATCACACCAATTTACAGATTCACAACTACTGCTGTCTACAGTATCACAATTACTTGGCCTGCGAATACTAGGCTACAACTGACTGGTTGACTAACTCCCTGGCTAAGTCGTAACTCACTGCTGGCTAGATTCCAGCTCAACTCGTAGTCTGCTGCCTTGAGAACTTATGTCGGCGACTGATACACTTTACTGCCTTCGGCGGCTGTGTAGTTCCCTTATATAGTCACAGTGCTTGCGTGTTGCCTAGCAACGCTTTTAGGAGTTATTTACGGGTACGTAGCAATTGCGGCGTTGCGTGTTACGTCACCGCGGGGAGAGGGGCGGGGTGTTGACTTGCCTATTACCATAGTAACGACAGCTCTACGATGCCGCCACGTACCGCTGAGGAAGGAGGAGGTGTCTTTCATTGCACAATATGTCACAATATATTACTGTTAATTGCGTGTTGTAAGATTCTTGCATGAAAACTTTCTCAAATATTTTAGAAAATAATGTTAATTATGAAATGAGTCTATAATTCTTAATATCTTTTTTTGTGGGCCTTTTTGAATAGCGGTATTTCTATAGAATATTTCTTTCGTGAAGGAAAATTTCCAGATAAAATTGATCTATTGCAGATATGATTGAGTGGGGCAGAGAAATTTCATCATATCCGGATGAGTTTTTAGGTCTAAGGGCTTTAATAATTTTAGCAATCTCCTTAATCGATGTAGGTCAAATATTAAGTTCGGAAAAGGACTCTTAAAGACTCTAAATAGGTAATTCATACATTCATTATCGTAGTTATCTTTACTATTGATGTTGGTCTTTATTTTATCAGCTATAGAGAGAAAATAATTCTGAAAGGCATCGGCTATATCTTGTTGGTTCTTTGATGTTATTGCTTTACCAGTATCTATAGATTGAATTACATTGCTATCAGTTTTCTTGTCAGTTATAGATTTAACAATATTCCATGTAGTTTTCATTTTATTACTTGACTTTTTTATTAATCTATCATAGTGAAGCTTTTAAGCTGCTTTTATTACATCAAATAATATTCAGGAATACAATTTGTAATGCCNTGCTTTTTTATTTTATACTTATTATTGTTTTTGTAAAGTAGATAAAGTTCCCTTTTGTGTTGACAAGATACTTTTATGCCTGAAGTTATCCAGTTATTATTTTTGTCCTATTATTTGTTACTATTTTTAATGGAAAGCTGGCATAGAAAACTCTTAAAAAAGTGTTCAGAAATGAATTATACCCAGTATCAACATCATCACTGTTAAATGTCTGGTCCCATGTCTCATAACTTAAATTCATTTTGAAATTTAACAGGGTATGATTATTGATATTCCTTCTAGTTATAATTTTCTCTTTATGGTGATGCATACCGGTATTCTTAATAATTAACTGTTGAGCGTCATGATCCGATAAACCATTAAATATAGGATAGACCGAGTGATTCTTATATTGCGATGGATCAATAAAGATGTTATCAATCAGCGACTTCGTACTATTATAACTTCTAGTTGGGAAGTCTACGATAGGAACAAGACTGTATGATGACATGATAACGTCAAGTTGTTTTTTTTATGAGATTCCTTTAGGTAATTAATATTGATGTCACCACACACAATAATTTTCGCATTATGGTTTAATGAAGGTTTTAATGCTATATCTATGTTGTTTAAAAACTGAATAAAATTTCCGGATTTAGCCCTATATACAACTATTATATAGGTTGATAGTATTTTTATTGCACATAATTCAATATCTCGTTTTACACAAAATTTGTCCAAGTTAACACAGGAATAGTTAATAGAATTGTGAACAAAAATCCCAACTCAACCCTTTCTAAATTTTTTCCTGCAATACATAGCACCCATTTTGTAATGGTCAATATTATTGTACTGCCGTAAGTGGAGGGGGGCTATGTAAATTCGTTAAACACTGAAACAACTGCCACTTTGGCTCGAGTCAGCTGTTCTCCTGAGAAGCTCAAGGGGTTGCAAGAAACTCTAAGGGAAGGTGTGTGCAAGTGAGGGATGAGAGGTCCATTGACGTTACATCACATTTCTCTCTATTTTATTCTATTCTTCTAACTCTATCTACATATATACATACAATTACTGCCGACGTCTGTCGGTTTACATTACGCTTAAATTTTTAATGCTCCATTACGGCGTAGTTACACTCAATTCACCCGCTTCCGAGTTCCTATACCTCTCTCTTTCTTTCCTTCCTAAGCCTGGTCCATCTAGTATTTATTCCTAGCTCCCTGGGGTTCACACTTTAATAATATTGTCACGTGTTGGGTATATAACGCGACAAATAACTTCACGCCGTATTGCATATAGCGAATTTTATTTCACATTCGCTCTTACAATCACACAATTTACAGATTCACAATTACTGCCATCTGCAGTGTCACAAACACTAGACGGCAAATGCCAGAATACAACTGAAAGATTGACTGCCTGGCTATCTCGTAACTCGTAACTCGAGAACTTGAGAACTCGTAACTAACTGCTTGATAACTCGGAACAAGCTGTGAATAGCTTTCGCTGCTCGTTATTTAGCCCAGTTGCGGACAACACAGAAAACAGCCACGTAGTAGGCACCACGGTTGCCTGGCGCCGTGTTGCTAGCAACGCTGTCGGAAGTTGTTTACTGCTGTGTAGCAACTGCGATGTCCCGTGTTACGTCACCGCTGTTGACTCGCGTTGCATAGCGACCAGTATGCTGGGACTCGGCTAACTTTGTCTGGCGGGGGGAGGGGCGTTATCCATATCGCAACACGTCACAATATCATACTTATAGTTCATGGCTATAGGAGTAGTTTCCATTTATTTGTGATGAAGATTCTGGCGCACACCACCAACCAACATCCTCTCTGCGTCATCTCGGAGATAGCCTTCGGCCACAATCTATAACGATAGTAAGCCCCAAAATAGTTCCTTCCTTGTGCTTTTATTTTCCACCTTTGCTAACTCGCTGACTTCCTGTTAGGGTACGCCTCCGCCGATTATGATGCGATTTTGGTTCCGGTGGCTAGCTCTCATTGGCTGCCTGTCGAAAGAGGGTTTGCGTTCCCTAGTCTAAAGCCCTTTTCAACTCAACGATTTCTTTATTGTTCCAGTGCCTTTCTGCTCCACTTTCGTCTAAGGCTTCTTTATCGTCAGTAATATTAAGCTGACACTGTAACATTCTAGTTAGAGTGCTATTGCCTAACTGGTCTAACTTACATTTCTTTGCAAATCCTACTTCCTTGTACAGTTCATTATTCTATTTTTAACCTTACTTTTTACAAATTTTTATTCTTAATTAATATAAAACTATATCCACATGTACACAAAGTTTGCGGGACAACAATTACAATTTTCGATCTCAAGAGAATTCAGATGATATTCTGTTAAGCAGATAACATGTGGGCAATCAGGATATAATGCACTTCATAACTCACAGATTTTATTTCTCAATCCTCTAATGTTCTGATGAAAAATGCTAAAGTCAGACGTGTTATCATACAGACAGGAATGATGTTAAGGTGATCACCTCTCACAGGTGGTTTACACTCTTTATAAATGTTGAGATTTGTAGAAATGTTGAATTGAATTCCTATTGTCCGTAGGTGAATTTACCATAGAAAACGTCATTCCTAATTACTGGTGGCCTCTTTTGTCTAGTAGAGGTTCTACATGGATTTCTCTTATCAATTAGCAGTTAGCAGCCGTAACCTATCTACGTCCAGTGAGGACTAAAACAAACTGAGAAGACTTAGTGTGTACCGTGGTTATTTGTAGTGTGTGTAAATTAGTGTTAGAGTTGTTTATGGTTAATCAATTACCAATCTAAATCCCGTGTCTAGTCACCAACACACGAGATTGTTAACAGTATTTTCTTTCTTTAAAATCTCCTATATTTAAAATGGTCATTTAATATTACAAGTCCAGATATGTGTATGTATGTATGTATATATATATATATATATGCTGTACTGCAGTAACAGGGGGCGCTAAGGAAACCACTAGATTACTTCCTCCATCGTTGCTTCATTGGCTAGGGGCAAACTGTTCGCAGGGCTTGTCAGAAGGGCGCAGGTGCGAAATGTGTTAAAGGAGGAAATCACAACAACAGAAACCCACATCCTCACCCTATGCTACCCTATATTCGTATATACAATCAATATACACTTATATACATTTTAGCAATATCACAAAGAGCCGACTGGTGTCGGATTACCATAGCACTTTCTTAGACGATTCTTGGACCTCATCTTAGCCTTCCTTTCACCCAGTTGCTGGTCGCTAGCCTCTTTTTTTTCTACTCATCCACTATATATTTATATCTTTACACATCCCTGCAGCTAGACACCCCGCCTGCAGTCTCTATATTACCTTTTAAGAGCCGAGCGACACCATATGGCGTCATGAAAATAAAGTCAAGGGGACGAATGACGCCATATGTCGTCGCGCAGTCCACGCGTGCGGCCGGCTTTTTAAAATCTAATTTTAAGTTATAAATTCTTTTTCTACTTACATGATTTTTAGTCACCAGCTTTATAAGTTGTCTCTCTTCCCACCTGCGTCCTCTAACGGAATGTTGGCTTCGTGTGGAAATCTTGGAAATATCCGGAAATCCAAAGTCCTGCGTCACACTTCACGCACTTTGTCTAGACGGTTCTTCGTTTCCCACGCGAAAAGCACACACAACACCTCAATTGCGAAGTAGAGGAAGTCGGCCAGTGATGTGGTTTGGCCTCCTATAATCGAGATATCTCCGATAAAACGGCAGGGTTTCGACCCCTGGGCCGTTGATGGCGAGGTGGACCCCTTCCAGCATGTTCCGCACAAGAGCGAGACGAAATTCTCTGTGTGACAACAGGATGTAACTGTTCAGATCCAGAGACGGAAAAATAGTTTATTTGTCCATTTTCAGGTTCGACAACAGATGCTATAACTGTTTACCACAGTTTGCCCACAGCTTCACCTGAATAATTATTCATACTACTCTTGACATGCTGGTGTGGTGGTCCCCAGGTTGCCGACGAAGACAATGGTTCTTCGTCGAAATCAACAGCCAGTGATGTGGTTTACCTCCTCTAATCGAGATATCTCCAATGAAACGGCAGGGGTTCGAACCCTGGTCCTTTGAGTGCGAAGTGGACCCCTTTCAGCATGTTCCGCACAAGAGCAAGACGAAATTCTCTGTGTGACAACAGGATGTAACTGTTCAGATCCAGGAGATGGAAAAATAGTTTATTTGTCCATTTCCAGGTTCGACGACAGATGCTATAACTGTTTGCCACAGTTTGCCACAGCTCCACCTGAATAATTATTCACACTCCTCTTGCCATGCTGGTGTGGTGGTCCCCAGGTTGCCGACCAAGATGCTGGGTCTTCGTCGAAATCAATTTCTGATTCACTTTCCTCAACGCCACTCTCAGAATTGAATGTACAACAATCTGATTCGGAGTCGTTTATGAGTTGAAATATGTCAGCGTCTTACAAACGAGACAGCGCAATGGTTGGTTCACGCTTTTGATACTGCTTGGCTGTGGTATTAGGATGCTAACCATGAAAGTACTTATAATCTACTTCCAGCAGAGTGAGAACAGAGAGCTTGTTGTGTTGCGACAAGCGATAATAAACAATCAGGGTTCTTGTATACGAATAGATACTCAAACCACATCTCTGCATACCGAAATGACGTACGTGTATAATCTTTCGAGACATGCAAGACTAAACATGGCTAAACCATCCGCTGTGTTTCAACATCTACATACAGCATTCTTCGTTCCAAGAACTCTGAATTCTTGTAGACAGACGACAAATTTGGGAATTATTTACTTGGAATCAGTCTAAAAATTTTTACACATTTTATAAAGTCTGTAAATTACAATATCTGATTCTATATTCTTTCTAGAAAAAACAGCGTTTATTTGGTTCGTTTATCACAAAAATTGTAGAAATCACAGCAATTTTAGGAAATGATTACAGTTTTTATTGCTTAAATTGCGGGTATTTAAATCAAATCCGTCCCGCTGCCATTACCGGAATTTAAAGGGCCGTCACTTAAAGGTTACACATGTCTACCTCTGCATCACTCCGTTGAGTCACTCTTACGCCCTGTACACTTTTCGTAACGTTCCTACTCATGTCCCATTGGAGAAGTTACACTTTAATAATATCACATTTGTTAAGCATGGCGATAAGAGTAGTTCCACTTACTTTGCGTTGAAACTACAGACGGATGGCGTGGCCCGGCACTTAGTCGGTGCTTCTTCCAGCATAGCCTCCGGCGAAAACTGCCCAAAATTACTGTTTGAATAATCCCGATACTAATTTACTCCCATGGTTATATACCTTTATTTTAGCTAACTCATTACTTTCCCGGAGGGCGCAAGTCCGCCTATAATGACGTCTTGTCCCAAGTGGCTGGTTCTCTTTGGCTGGGATCCTTAGGGGTGGACACGCAACCTTACGGCTATCCCACTTGGCTAAGCCTTTTTACCTCCAAATATTCCCCCAGCTCTCAAGTGTAGATTTTGTAGCGTTAGCATTTCGACATACATTCAACGTCATTATGCTGACAGGACATGTTGTAAATCCTTACCAAGATCACTTCGCTCTTGCACACGTCAAGCTGTGAATTGATTTCACTGCCGGCCTAACAGCTTACAATCTCTTCCTTTGCTAGTTCATTCAAGTTCAGTTCTAGCTACAAAATCTTTTATTCCCCAACTCAAGTTCCCAAACAATGAGTGTAAAATTTTGCGTCTCTTTTAATGTGTGATTCATAACCCACAGATGCAACATCCCTTTTCACCAGTGAGACTGTCAGTAGATGAATGTTCACTGATTATACTAGAATTCTAGGATTCAACACAAAGTATCCACAGTTATTAGCATACATAATTTGATATTAAGTATGGGTTACAATAGGCCTAAACATAGCTCAGGTGGTTATTCAGCTCACCTACTGCGTCGCACTGGGTTCCATCCTAGATGTCTTGTCACATATGTGATGGGCAAAGTGGCACTGAGGTGAGCTGAGCTTGCCTTGTATTTCTAAAAGGAATAAATTCATAATAAGGTAATAAGTCAGATATTCGGAGTGTGAATGTGCATCTATGTAACATACTCATGTCGTTTTATTTTCTTTTTCAGTCCTGGTATTTCTACGGAATGTGATCAAGGTAAGTTTCAGAGAAGCAACAATTTATGCGTAACCTGCAGTTAGCCTGTACACTGCTGCTTAACAAGCAGTTATAATTAAATCGAAATGATGGATTGAAATGTTTTCTGAAAGACAAAGAGAGAGATTCATTCTGATTTCCTCGACAAGATTTTGAATATAATAAACTGCCATATATTCAGAGAGGTAATTTTCAGAAACTCAATTACGTAATCAGTAGGCGAGTTGAAATTAGAATTAAAGCTCATATGACTCTTGTGTTGATGTGTGTTTCAGGAAAGATGTCCTCGGTGTGTGGTGGTCGCTGTGGCCATTACGGCTATATATTTCCTTCACTGTTTAATGGTAAGTTTCCTGATAGCTGACTCTTCACTTACCAAGTAACACTGTCTCTAGGCAATGGAACGAATTAAACAAAACTTTCTGATATTTGTTGCAGGAAGGATACATCAGTCACACAGTTCCTCATTTTTTGATCATATTTTTCCTAGCTGTATTAACGGTAAGTTTCTTGACAGCCAACTCTGCATTTACCGAAAATCACTCTCTCTAGGCAATGGGTCGAATTAAACAAAACTTTCTGATATATGTTGCAGGAAAGATTCATCAGACACAGAACTCTCCGTTCTTTGATCATATTTTTCCTAGCTGTATTACCGGTAAGTCTCTTGACAGCTGACTCTCCATTTACAAATCACCACTATCTCTAGGCAATGGCCAAATTAAAGAAATATTTCTGTTTATTTCCTTGCAAGGAGAGGGATTATTTTATTATCCACACCGTAAAGTCCGTCAATGAGGGCAACCCAGCCTTGTGTAAGGTCCATATTAATGATTCCTCGAAGTGGTGTGAGGTCAGGGATCATTCTATTATCCACACTGCGAAGACCGGCCATGATGATCACTTATCCTCCTGTCCAGTCCGTACTGGTGATTCCTCGAACTGGTGTGAGGTCAGGGGTTATTCTATTATCCACACCGCGAATACCGGCCATGATGACCACTTATCCTGTCCCGTCCATACTGGCGTTTCCTCGAACTAGTGTGAGATCAGGGATTATTCTATTGTTCACACCATGAAGTCCGTCCATGAGGGCCAACCATCCTCCTGTCCGGTCCGTACTGGTGGTTCCTAATAATGGTGTAAGGCGGCCCCTGGACACGTACCTCCATTCATTTTATTTACTTTTTTGTTGTCCCTTCCTGCAGATGTCAGCAACTCAGACTGTATAGCGCAGAACGGTAACACGATTAGAGAATCATGAATTTGACAGCAAGCTAAAGGAAGCTACTGTGGACTGATAGCGCCAAATGGTAACAGTCTTAATGAACAATGAATTTGACAACAAGAGAAAGGAAGCTGCTGTGGACACGATCAGTGAATCATGAATTTGACAGGAAGTGAAAGGAAGTTGCCATGGACTGATTTTTTTGTCTATTCCGTCATTTTCTTGAACTGTGGCAGCAAAGCCAGAAATTCCTGTCAGTATAGTCAATGTCCCGGCCAAAATTTAAACCGGACATGTCACAGTAAAAGCCAGAAATAATGTAGCTTTGTAACAGAACAAACTGAGTACTAGACTCGTGTTCTCGGAAGTGTTGGGTTTGAATCCCAACTGAGAGTGTAGCTGTCTGACTCATATTGCTCAGACCATCAATGAAAATTCCGGGATGGTAGCTCAGATATCACCGTCTCCTTCCGAATCCTCTGCAGTTCGTCATTCACCTATTACTTAACTTTGGACAGTATGCAGTTTGCAATAGTGGAAGAGTCGTGGAGTGCTCTGCGAAAGTTACGGCTGGCGGCAGTACATATTGTAACGTGTTTCGTTACTGAAGACGCCGTACGGATTGTTGATTGGTTTATTCAACAATCTACAAGTAACAGCTACAATTACTTATCACACAGTTGCGGGGTTTCACACTTTATAACCCTAATCGCATTAATCTGTTAACACTGTTGCGGGGTTTCACGATTTATAACCCTATGCGCAAATCAGTTCACTCTGTCTTCAGTGGTCTACACGTTTACAGTAAGGGAGCTGTGTATCACTGTATCACACACACTCCCAATTACACAACTACACACACGTCCGGTTCTTCTTTCCGCGACGGCTGCTATACTCCAACTGTAGTCTGCTCACTGGAGAACTGTTGATAACACACTGACTCGTCGGCTTGCTCGGAACTAAATCGGAGACTGCTACGTTACAACTCGACTCGGCGACTGTTACGGTACAACTGACTAGTAGCTGCTGTGCAGTTCCCTTATATAGCCGCAGTGGTGCCTGTTGCGTTCCACGTCACAGTAGGAAGCGGTTCCGCGTCACCGTGGCGTAACCGCGTGTTGCATAGCTACAAGGATGCGGGTTTTCGGCTAACTTCGGCTCCGCTCGTGACGTCACCGAGGGGAGAGTGGCGGGGTGATGATTCGCCTATTACGCGAGCGGTACGTTACCGCTACGTGCCGCTGGAGAGGTAGGGGTCAACAGTATGGACAGTACGCAGTTGGCAATAGTGGAAGAGTCGTGGAGTGATCTGCGAAAGTTACGGCTGGCGGCAGTACATATAAATCGGTGACTGAGCATGAGGTTTGTAAAAGTTTCGGGGAAATCCCCAGGCAGAGGGAGGTAGTGAACATCTTGAAAATTAAGTGTACACATCCTACAAGACATCTGTGCACAGTTGATCTAAATTTAAGTTAATGAATACAATGGAGGAAATGTAAACTAAGAAAAAGTTCTGGGAAGAACTAATCGTCTAATTTCTTCTGATAGAAAATGATGCATCATAAATTCTTACATGGTTAGGTGTGTATTCCTTGTTGCGTGAATGTGTTTATCAATCCTTTGCTTAGCAACGTTGAGGATGGATACATATAAACATATTCCGAAAGCAGGCTCACAAAACAGGAGCTTGGAGGCCGTGTATTCTCTGCTGTATATCTCCAAGTTATGTAGAGACGACAACTGACTACTGTGCACTGCGTTATTCGGTGTTCAGGCGACATGTCACATATATGCTTAGGTTATTGTTGGATACTATACTGGTATATCAACTTATCTCGAAAGCCTCATTTAGAAATAAGGAAATAGGCTACGAAAGCTTTGTGACCATTGAACTAAGCTTGCACTTGTGTACCATGCAACTATTTCCTTTTTAGTGAAAATACCTATTGCCGAATCATAAATGTTCGGACTCTTACCTAAGTCTTAAATAGTGTTGTTCTCAGGAGTCATAAATGGTGACTTTAGGATCTCCCCTGAATCTGTGTGCTGCGTTGGTTAACTATGTAATCTTTTTAGAGCAGAAAATTGTTGTTCGAGAGAATCACCCGTTGCTGGAATGGTTAAAAACAAATACGAGTAACTTTGAGGCTTCTAGCAAATTTGTACTCCAATTTGAACAGACCCCACATACTCGTACTACAATATAAATATTCTTCAGATCAATTAATGAAAGATGGCTGAGTTTTCGGATGAATAAAATTTAAACAACTTCTCTATAATTTCAACGACTAATAAGCAATAGCTAGAAAAGTTACATAACGGTATTTAAAATTTCAGAAGTACATAACTGAGTGAACTTTACATCTAGTATTTTGAAGAATCACTTTGTAACTGTCCCTTCATAGGTTCAACTAATTCACATCACAGTTGACGACAACAGGTTTCTCGATTATCATTCGCAGTCTCTTCGTCGAAAATTTAGAGTTCTTTACCTCCTTGTGAGCAGGTTTCCCTTTCGGACCAAACCTCCCTAAATAGTTGCAATCCTTCAGATAATTATAAAATTCTTTCACTTTTTCGAACAGTAACAGACACTGTTACTTTTATTTAAATAACTAGCTGTGCCCAGCCACGCCTTGCTGTGGCTCAGTCTGCCCGTTCTTTCCACTTTGATTTGAAATTACCAGACGCAATGCTCCAGCTCCGCGAGTACGACGACCTAAGCTTGTCCTTCTGCGAGGCATTATTTGGATGAATTAAAGCAGAACGGTTGCACTGAGGAAGAAGAAAGAAAGTTATGACAAAAACATATGAAGTTGCAAAACAATAAAAAGGAAAGAACACGAACCGGAAAAAAAGAATAAAAAATTAAAAATACAGACGAAATATAACAAATGAAACGCAGATTAACGCACACAGCTCAATCCCACCGCCAATTTCACCGAAATATAAGAACAGTTAAAAAAAACGAAATGAAAAACAACGAAAAATAACCATACCAACGAAATAACTTCCAGGCACGTCTCGGATTCAGCGAATAGGTTATTGAACGCTCACCCCCACACCAGCGAGTACAATTATTATCACATCCAGTATCACCGAAAAATTCTTCGGAGCTGGACTATTATAACCCGGTTTCGGACGCAATAGAGGGCACTTTCGCCCAGGGTTCCACTCACGTGTTCTGTGTTCGTTGCCGCAGAAATGCATTATTTCCGCTGTTTCAACAGTTCGTTGCCACGGTTATTCCAAGGCAACGCTCTGTTTCGACAGTTCGTTGCCACGGTTATTCCTAGGCAACGATCTATTGGTATTCCATGGACGACGTATAACACGTTACAGTATATTAATATTGAATACAATTAATACTTTTACCTGTTTTTACCTGTCACGTGTGTGACATCTACATAACAGGTATATAGAAACACGCGCTTATTCGAATGCAATGTTCTGTCAAAATTTCGAAGCAATCGGTGAAGAACTTTCAGAGATCTTCGAGGAGAGCCAAACCAACAGTTACGTTTTTATTTATATAGATTTCAAAAAGTTCTTTGGCTTGCAGTAGTATTTCAGAAAATATTGCAAAAAAAATTAAATGAAAGCCTTGTGGAATGTGATGAAATCCTGGAGCAGAAATACAGGTTTTCCGTTTCTAAGGAACTTGTTTCCGTCGCTTTGGAGCTATTCAAGCGCCAAGCAAATCAACTGGGTTAACACTCTTCTTCTGGCTAATATATCCCATCAAGTGCACGTTTTATTCTTCCCCTCCCATTTGCGTATGCGTTCTGAAAACTACAGCGTTGTTTTCAAGGATTTGGTTAGCAAGCCTGTGACCATAATAAATTTATATTTTATTTAAGTATCCCGTTGCACCAATATAGTGCTTATTTTATATATTGTACATTTCCGTCACTAATACAATACCTTTAATTCTCTATTCATGATATGTTTTGGCCGTGCATGGCCGTCATGTTCGCTATGCTAAAACTGTTGCACTGTACAGTCTGCCACAACCTAAAATTAAAATTGCAACTAGAATTCAAATTATAATAGGTCATCCTATTGAATATAGTAAAGACGTTGATTCCAATCTTCTTGTGGGACCTATTAACGCAGTCTTCAGGTTCGTGGATATATTCGAGTTTCGTTTAGTTCATGGATGTTGTGTGAATGTTGATTATTCTTATATATGTCCCTTTGGTTTCTTGTCTTCTGTCTAAAACCATAAAAATTAGAATACAAAAAACTTATAATTTTTCTGTGGTTCTTTATGGGTGGGAAACTTGGTCATAGAGTCAGGGTGTTTTAGAACAAGGTGCTGAGGAGAATATTTGGATGGAAGAGAGATGAAGTGACAAGAGGCAGGTGAAAACTGCATAATGAGGAGTTCCATAACTGTACTCTTCAACAAATTTTATTAGAATGATCAGGGCAAGGAGGATGACATGGCCAGGGCATGTAGTACAAATGGGAGAGAAGAGAATTCATATAAGATATTGGTATGAGAGAAATAACCTTGCATGTACTTGGTATTGGTTCTGTTGACTATTGATATTGTAGTTTTACCATGAAGTGATCCGAGTTACATTCGGCACCTCTATAGGATCGCACATCGATAAGGCTCCTTGCTTATCTTGCATCTATCATAACATGGTCATTTAATTTCTTGTCCAACCATTGAGAGATATCCATTTTTTCTTACGGAAAAGCCTTAGGTGAAAACCTACTACTTTTAAGCAAGTTTCCGGTGACTGGAAATCGGCCATCATTACTCTATTGTTATTAAATTTATCGTGAAGGTTATGGTGTCCCACGTGTTGTACGTAATACAGGATCTTTTCCTATCTTCGCCTTTGCACCACCCCACAATAATTTGGATGCCATATCTTACTGATGTTGCCCTTCATATGGAGATGGCATAAACACTCATCTGCTGACAATTATTGGGTTTTTGGACTTTGTCCATCTTCCAGTATTCTAGTAACTAGAAACACCTTCATTCCAGCAATTTCTCCATCATCATAATCACCTGGGGCAGGTACAATAGGACAATCAGTGGCCGCAGTGCCGAGGAGACCCAATTAGGACTCCATCCCCACGCTTACTTACTTACTTACTTACTTACTCATGGAGCTGAGCCCTTCAAGAGGAGCCGCCAATTCTGCATCTACTCAAGAATTTCCCAGCATTTTATGGAACCCGAAGGTTCATTACCATGTTCACAAGAGGTTAATTGTGTCTTGCATCCTGTTGTGTATTTAATAAATATTAGAGTGAGCTGTATCCTTCCCCGTGTGGGTCGAGAAGCCCGTTCTGCTACCACTTTGGGCCGTGTCCATCGACCCCGTGGGTAAAGAACCCCGTTCTTATACCCACTTTGACCCGTGAACCCCTGCTCATTATGGGTAAGGGACAGGCTCATAAAAAACGACTTGCTTGTGGCGTGATGCACTATGCCTCCCTAAGATGGTGTAAGGGATCTCGGGGGAGGAAAACCACAGTCGGGACGATGGGCCAGGCCGGACGGATCCGCTAGTCAGAAGCTGGTATGGAACATACGGCACAAGTACACATAAACACAATTGGCGTCCTCACACATATAAATAAATATGTATTAATAGCATATGTATACAGATGGGCCCGCCTGAAAGGCAGTAACCGGTCAGAACATGTGATAAATGAGTTAAGCAGAACTACGCTGTGCCTAGCCGCACAGAACTCAAGTCAGGCACGCCTCATGGCGTCTTCCAACTTCTGCAGTATAAGCATGTACTTAGGCAAGCCTTGAGGGCACAAGGAAATATAAACAGCTTACATACACGCCTGAGGGGCGATCTGCTGTTTAGCACAACCTTAAACAAAACCAAATTATCCTACGCCACACGGCGTTCATAATCGAAGGAAAGTGATTACTTCAGCAAGTCACTTGTAATCCTGAATTTACAAACTGAAAGATTTACCTCACGACTGATCCACCCTTGACCATGTCGTGAGGGCACTCTTCCCCCTTCAATCCGTGCTGCGGGCCGAAACCAAATTTCTAACCGAATCAATTCCACTTTCCGAAACCAAATTTAGAAGCAGCAATGTTTCCACGGGAAGGCCAACGGGAAGAGAGGCAGATACATTCACTTGTACTACGCAGGAAACCGCGGAATACGTCCTGGAGGGGGGGGGGGATAAAGGGTCAGCTGACCTGACGTCAGTCAAAGACTTTCACAGGAAAGACGGGAAACGGCTCGCATCCGGCGTTTCGTTGGGGGGGGACTCCAAAGAACTTCACGGAGAAGAACCGTTACACGGTTCAAGAGTCAATTTTACCGACCACACAACATATTTTATTATTATTACACAACAAGTTTCGACCTCAAGTGGTCATCCTCAGGTGTACGAACACACCTGTATAATTACATGCAATCACGTATGTCTTCTCACTTATTCGATCCTGTATCTTATTCAGGCTCAAGCTCAATAATCTATCAAGCTCCTCTCACAAAACATAAGTTATAATATTATTCTAAATGTCAAAAGTTAAAATATAAAATTAAAATTTAAAATTTGTGAATCGAATTTCAATTCAGATCACTAGTCATGCTTTCACTTTCACTTGTTATTCAGTCACTTCTTACTTACGCTAATCACTGCGTCAAGTTCACTTTAACTAGTTTAATTATATTATAGGTTAAAAGTTTGTGAATTAAAGTTCAATTTTATTATATTGATTGCACTTTCACTTTTTGGAAGTTTCGCTGTTTCTCTGAGTCCTCTGATGTTGCTGGATCTGTTACGGTCCTTGTCGTGATGACCATTCGATTCACAAATTTTAATTTTAATTTTTAACTTTTGACATTTAGAATAATATTTTAACTTTTGTTTTGTGAGAGGAGCTTGATATATTATTGAGCGTGGGCCTGAATAAGATACAGGATCGAATAAGTGAGAAGACATATGTGATTGCATGTAATTATACAGATGTGTTCGTACACCTGAGGATGACCTCTTGAGGTCGAAACATGTAGTGTAATAATAAAATATGTTGTGTGGTCGGTAAAATTGACTCTAATATGTTCACAAGAGCCCTCCACTGGTCCCTATCCTGAGCCTAATCTACCCAATCCACACCATCCCATCCTATTTCTCTAAGATCCATTCTAATATTGTCCACCCACCTACGCCTTGGTCTTCCCAGTGGTCTCTTTCCTTCTGGAATACCCACCAATATCCTATAAGCATTCGTCTCCCCCATTCGTGCTACATGACCTGCCCACCTCATCCTCCTTGACTTGATCATTCTAATTATACTTGGAGAAGAGTACAAGTTATGAAGCTCCTCATTATGCAGTTTTCTCCAACCTCCTGTCACTTCATCCCACTTTGGTCCAAATATTCTCAACACCCTGTTTTCAAACACCCTCAGTCTATGTTCCTTCCTTAATGTCAGAGACCAAGTTTCACACCCATACAGAACTACAGGCAAAATTATAGTTTTGTATATTCTAATTTTTAAGTTTTTGGACAACAGACGAGAAGACAAAAGGTTCTGGACTGAATGGTAGCAAGCATTACCCGAGTTCAATCGCCTCTTAATTTCCTCCAGAATCAGGTTTCAGTCTGTTATCGTTGTTCCCACACTAAGTGAATTAAAAAATTAATTAACTAGAAACATAACTTTTCGGAAACTAGACGTGTTTCCGTCCTCGGGTGGGGGGAGGACACCTCTGTTTGGACCCTTATATAATTTCTTTTCATATATTGTTTCAGATCAAAATGGGAAGTACACATACCACCGTACTGGAAATTTTGTCTAGATGGGCTTACAGTAAGTAACATACATACTGTAACTCGTAATCACAAATGATTATAATAGTCCCTGGTTTTATGAAAACCATCAGGTATTTAAATAGATTATTGAAGTAGAAAATATTAAACTACTTGTAAAATAGTTAACCAGAATCGAAGATGAAGCTATTCAATCGCATTATAAGAGAGGCCTTTTAACTTCATTGGTGGAATTAGCAAAATCTTGTCTGGTACTTTGGATAGTGAACACACAACATATTACACAGTCAAAATTTCGGATTTAGAAATGGAAGAGGCTGATTTCTTAACTTCCCAAAGAACAGGTAACAGTCATAAAATCGACTTTAAGATGTATAAGACATTACAAGACGTATTTGAAAACAAGAATGTACGATCGTAAGGGCTGGCGAATAATGAACACGGTGATAAGATAAAGAAACTATATACATCCTCACCCATGCTGCTTGTTGTAAATGAGCATTCGGCGCAACTAGACAGAGCTTCGGGCATACTCTAGCCACATGTTATTGCACAAGCTCAAGTAATGAATCAGATGAAATTAAATCAAGCTGACTTCCCCACTGACTTGACATTTGTCTTCCTCTAACAAATCATTTGGTTACAATGTGTACCCTGTTTTGCCCTTGCCAATTAAGATAAAAAATACCGAGTTAAAACTTACATGTATATTGTGAGAAAGTCAGTATTTGTTAATAGATATAGCTGTAACCGCTCCACTGTCACTCACTAATTTAAGTATAATTAGAATAATCAGTAACAAAAAGTTAATTGCAGACAAGTAATACGTAAGCCAGTGGGACAGAGTCACATTCTTGTCTTCAGGAATGGACTTATTCCAAATCTTGATATTACACAGGAAGCACCCACTGTGGCTTTTTCTGAGAAATTTTGTTTGCGAGTAGCACGGCGGCAAACTTTGAGAATTCGATCACTGACAGGTCCTACACGTCGTAACTTAAAAGTATGCGGTTTTGAAACCCATGCCAAGCAGGTTATCTGTCAGTGTACTGTCAAAAACGACTTTAGGACTTTAAGGGTCAAAGCCCCAAATTGCAGTTAGCTGACTGGAGATCCAGAAATTGTGTGAACCCCAGTTCTCAAAATTACCCAATCAGTGGAATTAAGGAGGAGTGACTTAGCAAAGGAACTGACGTCCCGGGGACCTCAGTGTTTTCAGACAAAGAGTCACAAGTTAGTTGACAAACAGTGGCCAAGTGCCTGCTACTCGGGAACAATTTAAAAACAAAGTCTGTGTTTTTCGCTGTTCTGTATAACCCCAAATTCAGAGTGCTAAAGAAAGTGTAAATTGTAATAATAACGTCCGTTATACCAGGACTGTGCTAGATAAGGACCTATACATAAGCATCCTTTGTATTGACGGTGTGTGCAATCAGGAGAAGGGAAGTGTTGATCTCAATAAACGGTCACAGTGTTTAAGTGCAAAGTAGCATTGAACCAACTGCTTCCCTCCCCGTCCTAAGCGAGGCCCTAGCAAACGCCCTGAGAAGGATCCCAGCTCTATCCACAGCTGAATTAGTTGACTACCACCTTTACCCCCTTTCCAAAATAAATCTAAGACTATTGTAAGCCGACACCACCTGAGCTTACTGGCGCCCAACCTAAGAAGAAGAAGAGGAAGAAAGGAGGAGAGGAGCGACGAACGTGTGACTAACCAACCAACAAGGGGGGGGGGAGTGAAGGTGAGGTAACAACGCTTACAGAGTGAAGAGGTGGAGCCCAACGTAAGGGCTGGACGGTTATATAGCTAAGCAGTATTACTCTAGGTTAAGGGTAGACGAATTTAATGGAATGTAAGCTGACAACAGCCATCGACTCTGCAAAGAAAATTACCCTGTGCTTGTAAAGCATTTAGACAAAGAACATGAAGCCTAGCTGCTTCAGTCCATTGGAAGCATACCTAGCAGTTGTACTCAGAATATAACAGGGCTGAATCAAACGCTGTGGACCCAGCTGGGTAATAATGAATGGATAGGTGCTGCTCCACGAGTGCATACACTCAAATTGTTGTGTTCGGAACAGGAACAAATTAACATTACGGTGACAAGTCAGGAATTAGATTGTAAGTGTATATCTGTGTAGCATGCTGTAGTCGTTTTATTCTCTTCTCAGATTTAATGAAACAACTAGATCCAAAGATTGTCAAAATGAAATATTTGATTGTATATCTGTGTAGCATACTGAGGTCGTTTTATTCTTTCTTCTTTAGGCAGGACAGATGAGTTCATGAGAACATTTTGGCTAATTCATGAAAACTCGGTAAGTTTCAGAAAAGCAGTAAAGGAATTCCCGTTCCTTTACATGACATTATATTTTTATTTAATTGGTGTATTGAAATGTTTTCTAAGAGAGAATGAGAAAGAGATTCACAGGATTTTGTAAATAATGAATCGCCATATATTCTTAGAAGTAAATTTCAGAATCTCAGTCAGTAGGCAAGTTTCAATTAGGATTAAATGTGTTACTCCTGTACTGATGTGTTGCAGGGTATCAGTGGCCTTATTACCTTCGTTGGAATTTTGAAGTGGCTCAACGACATCTACCTTGTAAGTATCATGACAGTTGACTCGTCACTTACCAAGCATTACTGTCTCTAGGCAATTGGTCAAATTAAAGAAAAATGTAGTTCAGTCTGCAAGGTCAAGTCTCCCTGTGGCGAGATTTCACTTTCTCACCCAGACTCTTTAAATAGTTGCAGTTTACCAACAAAGAAAGGGCCGTGATAGCTTAGTCGATATAGCGACTTTATACGGGCTGGATGACCTAGGGGTTGGAGTTAAAATTCCGGTAGGGTCTTTCCTCAACAGCATCCGGTCCGAGGTCAAGAAAACCTGGGTTTATACATCCACTCCCCATACGTTTTCATGGCGTAGTGTTTAATTTCTTATGCACAGGGACAACTTTACTTTTACCTTACGCTCCTAGGAGAAGCCTTTTGTCTAACACATCCTGGACTGTTGACTGTGGAATTAGTAATGCAAGCTGGCAGCAAGAATTGATTTGCACGGACTTCGCTGAAATGTCACTTTAATGCGATTGACATTTTCTTCAGAGGTCCGTGTCTTTCTAGGAGATTTTACTCGGAACAGACTACCTGTAGTCTTCAGTTTTTGTCCCAGAACCGAATGCTTTTCTCTGTGGGATGTTGATGTCCATATTGTGTTCTGAAACAGCACTGGACAGCTGTGAGAAATTGCAACTCTGTTAGCCACAACAAGAATTGAACCTGTACCTGTGGTGTCGATATTGCTACCGATTAATACAGAGCTCGCGGAAGGTAATCAGGTGGCGCATGCGCGCAAGCCGGTCGTGAGTTTATTCCGTTGACATAAACCGGATACATGTATGAAAATTAGTTTCCGGGATATACATTTTTATTTTGGATACATTTCATCCGGACTCCTGGGACAAGGGACCAGCCCGCCGTGAGCCCACCACCCACACACACAGACAACCATACCCCGAGCGGGACCAGAACCCACGATCCCAGCACTCGAGCGGGTGAAGACGGCCAACGCCCCAGACCGCGCGACCACCGTGATCGGTAAATGAGGAACTAGTGCACAATAATAATTCAGTTAAATTCTTATTTATCTGCGTGCCAACCCAACAGCCCCAGGACCAGTTACACAGTGAGCACGAGCGAAAGAAAGAAAACAAATATACAAAGTACAAATCAAAGCAAAGTAATAATAATAAGCTATTAAAAATAAACGTAGCTCTGAAATACTAAGAGATATATATTTACTGTCAAATGTGATACGAGAAATCAAAATTTAAGAAAACGGGAGTAAGTAAACTATGACAAGGCAACATAAAATTAAATTATATTGTATACTCTCGTGGTAACGTTGTTAGCTGAGGCACTATGCTACAAGTCGGAAGGTTGCGGGAAGGTCCCGATGAGGTCATTGGGATTTTTCAATAGAGAATAGACGTAATTGGTAGCTTATATTGAACACTGCATACCGCAACGAACTAGTCCGACCAAAAATTCGATTCCCTGATGAGGTCACTGGATTCCTCAACTGACCCAATCCTTCCAGCCGCTCACAGGCCTGTGGTTTAACCCAGCCTCCAACTGAAACGAGCACCAGGAATCCCTTCGGGTGCAAAGGTGGCCGGCGCCTAATGCTCAAAACCACCACCGCCATCTGTGAGCCGGCCGTGCAGAAAATGTGGGAGCCTCGGCGCCTTATCACCCTATGAGCCGCCACGGCCCGCCACAGGGACAGCTTCAAGCATTTATTTCCATTTATGTCAAGTGTCTGTTAATGTTTTGTCAACTTGTCCGGATAATTAGTGTAATGTGTCAATGTCTCTCCTACATTTAATTACATGAGACACACATAATGACATTCAGTTAGCTTTGAGACACCACATTTATGGACGCAATATAAGAATATCTTCAGGTATTGATCTCACTGTGCAGTTCAGCTGGAAACCAGACACTCGTGCAATTTGTCGTCCCTCCTTTGTAAGCTACATACTTTTAGAGCTGAGAGTTTATAAACGAGTATTGGAGACCTAGCGCTCTTATTTGCATGTAGAGAAACATGCAATAACTGCTTCATGCCGGAACTGCGAGCTACGTGACTGGAAGTTGTCAGTTCCAGATAGGAATACTTACTGAACCGCGTACCCCCTTGGAATTATTAGGTACATTAAAAAAATTCACTGACCACAACGAGACACGAATCCGCGACTTTCCGGCATCAGCAGAATGCCCCAACCAACCACGCCACTGTGTGACCTTCGGTCATTTGTATGAAGGATGAAATAAGGGCCGGAGTGAGTCGCGTTTGCGTGAATTTCATTCAGCGCTTCTGCTACAGGTGGGGAGGTTCAACTGGCCAGAGGGTGACTTCACATAGTTAGATCCTGACTGTTCAATTATCACACTCGTGAGCAATCAGAACAGAAAGCTCTGATTCACATACTAATAACTTTAATTAACCGCAGTAGTCTGTTACATGCAATTGAACTGTGTTAGGGTTACTTAGATTATCCGGCACCACCGACATGCGAGAAATCGGGTTACTGTTAATGGGGGAACACAGTGTATAATGAGAATCAAAATTTCTTAATTTTTACTTTCTACAAGTTTAATTTCATTTAGCACTCTGAACACTGGAATGCGACTGTGTGAAAAATATGATATGTCTGCAACCCGAAGGCAAGTTTACGGCTTGTCTGTGTGTAATTTTGTTGCTGGCTCATAACTCTCAACATTCAGGCGCAAGGTACCAAATATGGCTTCTAACAATAGAAGAAACAGGACAGCCAGCAATGGTCTGTTCAAAACCAAAAGGTCACTACAGCTCAAATAGGCTTTGGAGAGTTCGTAAAGCCGCTACAAGGTGATTGCGGTCACATGTCCTAATCAAACTGTTCGCTTCATAAAGCCTCTACACGGTGATTGCGGTCACATGTCCTAATCAAACTGATCGCTGGTGTTAAAAGAAGAATAACGTACCGGGATTCGAACCCCAGTTTTCTCTTCCCTATGGTAAGGTGAGACAGAGTCTTCTTGGCATTTTGGTCATTACTCGACCTATTGTAACAGCCTGGATGATAAATGAGTACGAAAAATTTTGGTGGAATGAGAATTGGCAGGGGAAACCGAAGTAATCGGAGACAACCTGAGCCAGTGCCACTCTATCCTCCACAAATCCCACAGTATCTCAACTGGGCACCCAAAGCCGGCCATTATCCGCCTGAGCTATGGCATGGCTTAAGTGAACCCTGGATTACTCTCACTTTAAATGGCGAAATGCCATGCATTAATGCCGCACTTTGCTTTATTCGACGATGATTTTCAACTGCACTGTTTATAAGTGTGATAAGTATGATGATTGCGAGTGATAAATGGCGACTGTCAACGGAAGGAGCCATTTGATGGCAATTTAAAGGAAACTACATTCAAGATATCTGATATTTTAAGTCGGGACCTTCTGATTAGGCTTTTCTCAGGCACACTTCTTTCTCTTCAGACCTCGCACATCCAAGGTAGTATTTACAATATAAACATCTACACTCAGAATATTAACAAGTAAATAGGCATAAGCTTCGCTCAGTGTAACTGGAACTTGTAAGTCACGCGGAACGGATTCCTGACTGGACTTCAAAGTTTCAATCAAGTGGCTTGGCGACAACACCTGTGGCTGTATATTCCGCCTTTGGCCTTCAGACAAGACTGAATTATTAAGTCATATTCATATTTAACCCCCTCTAATGCTCTCTGCAGTTGAATTGCATGGTCATTTAACATCACCAACATTGAAGTGTATGTGTACTTCCGTTTTATTTCACCGTTCTCCTCATTGACGAAGTTCTTAATATCCTGTAAGCCCTTCTCTAAAATCAACTCATTCTTTGTTCCGGCGTTTAAAGTTTTGTTCACCGACTTCAAGGTAGATTTCACAACGACCATCTGTTCCTTCTTCAGTTTTATTAGGTCTGACTGCTCCCTTTATAAATTCGAGATGTTTTGATTAAAGAATTCTTCGTTTTCTGAGTCTAAAATCCCAAATAATGAATTTGAAATATGCCCAATAGAACTGAAAAGCCCTCTTCTCTTCCTGAGTAAAATCGTTTCCTTTCTGGTTAATTGGTGTGCCAGATTTCTCGTGCCCTTCAGCTTGAGTATCAGAAACAGGGTTCTACATTCTGACAAATTTAGCCATAATATTTTATCATGTTTTTACAAAAATCTACTGTGGCTCCTAGGTATTTGCCTATCACTTCTACATTGTCACTGCCCTGTTGTAAGTTGAGGTATGTTACTGTTTGCCATTCACTGTTGTACAGTCTCGCTTCTGCTTCGTGCTGGTAGTACAGTCCAGGTGAGCTCGGTAATGGTCTCTTTCATACGTTGAGGCTGCCGCTCGAGCCTAGGCAACTGATTAGTACAGCTGTTACGATCGCCCACATCTGCAATTACGTGAAAAATATCTTAGCTCGGTTCGCGTGAATCTACATTTCTTTTCCTTTCCTGGTATGTAGTACAAGTTTCGGGCCTTCTATTGTTGTGTTCTCATACGGGCCTATTTACACAGCTTCTAACTTCTTAGATCGGCCACGGCGGACGCTCTCGTCCTTCACTAACACTTTGGTTCCTACCTCGAACTTAGGGACAAGAACTTTCCGGGTCATAATTATTGTTATGGCGTAAAGGGGGGAGTAGAGGATTCTTTCCACCTCTTCCGCCATTCGTGCTGTTGCGCCTTTTGGGAATGGCCAGTTGTAAGGCTAAGTGCTTGGTAATTGTCTCGTTAACTACCTCTTAGCTGTGAGTTCACGGTATCGGTAACATGGGAGGTACGGGATATCGGGGAAATAGAAGGTGTGACTATGGGGTAAGTCATTAACACACACATCCCCCTTACTTGGTCTACTCTCGTCTACTAATATATACACTTATATACATCTCACTTTCATAGCCGACAGTTGTCGGTTACGTACACATTGTAATTTAGATAAATACACTCTTGGGTTCACCATCCTAGCTCTCGTGGTAGTTCCTACGTTCCCACTCAGGGCCTACTCTCTCTCTCTCTTTCTCTGCCCTAACCTTGTAAATTGGCACTTTAATAATATCTCACTTTATATCCATGACTGATATGAACAGTTCGACTTACTTGGTGTAGGAAGCTGATGGTGTCCCCTCTGGCTGGTGCGACCATGGCTCTGGCCCTCTTGGCCTCTGGCTTACTACTCACTTAACATTTGTACACAAAGATACATAGGTCGCTGAAGAAAAAGTAGTAGTATTACATGATGTGGATAACCCCCTCTTCGAGTTGCGTTAGCTACTTTATAACTTTTTCCTTGCTGACTCCTGTGTTTGGGGTAAGCTCCGCCCCTTAATAATATCACATTTGTTAAGCACGGCGATAAGTGTAGTTCCACTTTCTTTGCGTTGAGACTGCAGACGGATGGCGTGGCCCGGCACTTAGTCGGTGCTTCTTCCAGCATAACCTTCGTCGAAAACTGCCCCAAATTACTTTTTGAATAATCCGATACTAATTTACTCCCCTGGTTATATACCTTTATTTTAGCTAACTCATTACTTTCCCGGAGGGCGCAAGTCCGCCTATAATGACGTCTTGTCCCAAGTGGCTGGTTCTCTTTGGCTGGGATCCTTAGGGGTGGACACGCCCCCTTACGGCTATCCCACTTGGCTAAGCCTTTTTACCTCCAAACATTCCCCCAGCTCTCAAGTGCAGATTTTGTATCGTTAGCATTTCGATATACATTCAACGTCATTATGCTGACAGGACATCGCGTCACAAACCAATGTCCGTCTAACTTCATACGCAGAAATTCCTTGAAGTTTCTTAACCCTTCTTACATCCTTTTTCGTACATCTTACAAGTATTTCCCAAGATCAATTCTATCCTAACCAATATTTCCCTCTAAAATAAAAATTTAAATACTCTTTTAATATATTACCGGGAGTCGACCTTCACTGCACAAAATCTCCCCCACACAAAATGTGGAATATTCCCCTTAACTGGGAATATTACACTAGTTTTCTATGTATGTCTCTATGTAGTCTCTCACATTATAACATCAATGTTGTAATTATACACTTGTTACAAAAAATTTCTTTAATGGCTTCTCCACATCTGCTCACTCTGTCTTGTGATCACTTAGTCTCGGTTCATCACGGAACACTGTAGTCTCTGATCGAACTCGGTAGTCTCTGGTCTGCTGATCCCCTTCAGTCGCCCTTTCGCTGTTGGTCTCTCCCTTGGCTAGTCCTTCCCGTGGGCTGGGCTGCCCTCCTTTGGTAGCTCGCTCGGAAGGTGAAGATAACCAGTCTGTGCCTCCACAGACATATTGGTAGACTGCTATCTCTGGAATCGGCCACGGCTCCTCTCCAAACTCGTTTCCTCCTCCAGACCTGGTCTCCAGCTGTTGCTGTGGCTGGGACATCGTTGTGGGGGCGGTGACGAAAATGAGTCCGTCCCCTGGGTCATCTCGTAGTGCCTAGTGTTGTTCCATACGTGACCTCCTTTGAGAGTAAGGGGGTCAGGAACTGCGTCGCGGCTCCTTCTCTGGGCTGTTCCCAATGCCTCGGCTCGACTGCCGACTCGCTGGGAGCGTCGCTGTCCGACAAACTGGTCGCAGCTTCCCGCTTGCGGATGACTCTCGGGCGTCCCTGCCCGGAATGCTCATAGGGGCTCTGGATTGCTCACACATCTGCTTCTGCTCCTGTAGGCTTCACTACTACATATAGCCATGCATTCCAAAAAAGAAAGTGTGGGTCTCCTAATTACCTGGTTACCCTCTCATAACATTTCTCAAGTGCATAGGGTGTAACCCTGACTGGTACAAAACAAAATGGAACTGCTTGAACAGTTGGGTCCCCTTTTCGGCTGTGGACGTTACCCTTATGCAAATTGTCCCGTCCCTTCCTTACAGTCTTCAATATACCCTGTAGTTTGCCTAAACTCGGCTCAACGTGGGTAAGGGTTCTGGGTCGTGAACAATATAATCAGGCGAATTGCTTCGCCTGTAGCCAATCAGCAATCTCCGGGATGCATCACAATGCCTATTTCCCGGTTTCAGGCCCTTGTTACCGTCTGCCCCTCCCAAAATCAATTGTCGCGCTAGAATTCGCAAATAACTTGTGCCTTGGCAACAAACGTGCAGCCATAACTTGCGATGTTACCTTGTCTATCTTGAAACCAACCCTGTCAGGTTTACACGCAATTTCTACTACTTTTTCGCGAGCGTCTGCCTCCGGCCGTCTTTACTCTCTATAGTTACTCCGTATCCTACGTTTTAGTTCGTACTGATGCCGGTTTTCCCGTGACTCGCTCGTCTCAGCGCTTGTCGGCGCTGGTGAGTTGTATCCACTCGCCTCACTAGAGCTGTCTCTTTATATCACTTGCTCTCTCTCTCTTCCGTCCACTGCGGGACGATGCGCGTCATAACTGCTGACTCGGCAATTTTCTTCATTCTCATGCTGTCGCTCATATGGAGCGTATGAGGCTAGTGACTGTTAGCTGCCTGCTTCCGACGCTGTATTGGATTCTCTTTCCACATGTTCTTCAAACCGTGGTTCTTGTTCCCTCATTCGGCGCTTGTGCTGTCTTCGTCTTTCGCGGAGCTCTTCCCTTGATGCTCTGCATAATTTCAACTGTTCGACGTGGAGGTTTGCCTCCCTCTTTCCTATCTGGATTCTATAAATTAGGCCAGAGACCATTCGTATCACTCTATACGGTCCTATCCATTTTGGGTCCAATTTCCTTCCTCGGACCATCTCTTTGCGGTACACCAGCTGACCTGGGCGGTATTCCACTCTACTTGCGCGCTTATCGTGGCGAGCATGCTGGTCCCTTCGTACCTGGCTTAGCTTTCTCCTAGCCGTCCTGTGAGCTTGTCTCAGTTCTCCGGCCAATCTGGCCACGCGCCCTCGTGCGCTTGCCTCATTTCTGTACTTCCTTTCGTAAGCTTCAAGCTCAAGGTCCTCTGGACCTCTCATCTCCGTCCCGTGTGTCAGACGGTAAGGCGAGTACCGATCCGCCCTTAATATATTCAGGTCGCTGTTCACGTCACTCCCCGTGACGTCTTCTCTCAGGTCGTTTCTCTTGACGTCATATATGTCAGCGACTTTCGTTCCTGCCTGTAATGTGATCCACTCTTTGCTTGTGTTGACCAGCTGGGCAGTACAGTAAACTGTCTCGTTCTGACTTTGACTCTTGTCTTTGTCAGCGAGTTCTTCAACCTGTTTACGCGTCTTGCGTTTCTCGCTGTCGACTAAGTTCGAACTTGTAAAACTATTCGAAACTGTACGGGCTACATAAATCCCTCTAAGTGGTAGTTCTACGGGTTCGGCATGAACCAATCCCTCAACGGATGCTTTCGGGGCGGCTTTCCGCTGTAGATCTGTGATCTTAGCCCTCGTAATCAAGGGCATTCGAGGCTCAAGATGTATTGTTTGCAGCAACACTGCCTGCCACTGGTGGGATTCCTCCACCTGTTCGTGGCCTCCTTTATCGCTTCCACTGCCGGTCTTCTCGGCTCTGTGGTCGTCCTTGGAGCGATCTGTGGCCTCTCCTCTGTATTTGTCGGAGGTTGCAGCTCCGTCCGACATACCGTTAACTGTCGTCTGTTCTCCTTCTCCCCCCCCCCCCACNATTTGCCAGTCTAATTTTCTGGCCGTCCAGGGTTATTTCCCCGGCGGCTACGTCGATGTTGGCTCTCAACACTCTCAGCAAATCAAGCCCTATAATCCCGTCCTTCTTAATCGGGAAGGGTGCTACTACAAACTCGTGGGCGTAGCCTGTCTATCAAAAATTCTAATTCCCTGGAACCTTCAATTTCTAATTCTTCTCAGGCTATACCCTAACCGCGTCTCCAATTTCCTGCGTGGGCGCATCCTCCACGTAGGGTTGGATTAAACTCACATCCGCTCCTGTATCAACAATGAATTCATATTTCGTCCCCTGGACCATAATTTCAATGCATAGTTCATTGTTCTCTCGCGTTCTCGCGAGTGGGATGCACGCGGCTTCTCTTTGGCGGGCGACGGGGTTCTCTACCGCCGAAGTTAGCTTGGGGAGTGCTGCTCCCTCTCTGTTGTGGGCTTTCTTCTCGCCTCACACTCTCTTGCGATGTGGCCGTGTCGTCCACAAGCGAAACAAATGATCGGGGATCGAACCCAGTCCCTTTTCTGTTCCCATCGTTCTTGGGGTCGTCGCCCTGGCGACCTTCGCGGCTGGTTCCTCTGACGCAATGGCGGCCTATATCCTCTTGGATTCGCGAAGTCCTCCCTTCCGTCCGTCTTCACGGCAAGTGCTTCGTATTCCTCATGGCGAAGTCCCACTCTCTTGGCGTTATACACCACGGTGGCTATGTTCAGTGACTGGTCTAAGGTTTCCGGGTTGCGGATCCTTAGTTCACGTCCGGCCTCTCCCTTCATGCCATAAATGAAGCTGGTTAACAGTCTGAAGTCCGCTTCTTCTTTCAAAATACGTTGTTCCGTCGGGTCCGCGCCCTTTCTTATGGTCTTTGCGCTCAGTGCCCGACACCTGTCTAAACCTGAATGGGTGACTCGTATTTGCTTTTGTGGCCACATGAAGCAGGTTATAGTGTTATCTCGCCGGTAGCTTTTCGCTGAAACGGTCCAAGAGAGCTGCTTTTAACACCTCGTAGCCTACTCTCTCGTCTTTTAGCTGATCTCTACCGTTTACGAATTGCAGGGCCTCTCCTGTTTATTTTGCTTTCAAGATATCCACTTTGTCTTTTTCACTCCAGTTGCTCACCCGAGCACTGTTCTATTTGTGCTAGAAACTCTGATACCGGTTTTTCCTTTGCCTGCCCAGTCCATTCTCTTATGCTGCTAATGACAAGTCCGTCGTCTTGATTCCTAACGTCAGTCCCTTAGTCGTCCTTCTGATTCAGCTATTCTGGCCTCCATGTTTCTGTTTACTATCGTCCCCTGTTATACTTAAGTTCCCTTAATTTTTGACTGCAAGTTTTCTTTACCTAGCCTTACTTGACACTGGGGTCTAGCACCTCGTCTCTCTCTTGGAGTGGAGTTCAAAGGTCGCGACGCTGCCACCATCTGTTATGCCACCTGTTATTACGTGGTGACAGGGGGCGTGGAGGCATCCCTCTGTCACCTTCTGTACTGCAGTCACAGGGGGTGGGCTAAGGTAACTGCTAAATTACTTCCTCGATCCTTGCTTCATTGGCCAGGGGCACACAGTTCATGGGGCTTGTCAGGAGGGCATAGGTGCGAAATGTTGTAAGGGAGGAAATCACAACAACAGAAACCCACATCCTCACCCTATGCTACCCTATATTCGTATAAACAAGCAATATACACTTATATACATTTTAGCAATATCACAAAGAGCCGACTGGTGTCGGATTACCATTACACTTTCTTAGACGATTCTTGGACCTCATCTTATCCTTCCTTTCACCCAGTTGCGGGTCGCTAGTCTCCTCCTTCTCCTATTCTACTCAGCCACTATATATATATATATATATATACATACATCCCTGCCGCTGGACACACCCTCTGCAGTCTCTACCATACACCTGTCCACCTCTGCATCTCTCCTTTGGATCACTCTTATGCCCTGTACACTTGTATTGTTCCTAACTCATGTCCCATTGGAGGAGTTACACTTTAATAATATCACAATTATTAAGCATGGCGGTAAGAGTAGTTCCACTTACTTTGGGTGAGTCTGCAGACGGATGGCGTTGCCTTGAGTCTAGTCGGTACCCCTTCTGGCATGGCCTGCGGCCACAAACGGGCCAAAATTACTGTTTGAATAATTCCGATAATAATTTGCTCTCCGGGTTATATATCGTTAGTCTTGGTAACTCATTACTTTCCCGGGGGGTGTAAGTCCGCCTCCAATGACGTCTTATTCCAAGGTGGGTGATCTCGTTGGCTGGGATCCTAAGGGTATGGATACGCCCTTTCTACTGCTAGCCCACATGGCTAAGCCTTTTTACCTCCAAAACGTCCCTCCTTTCACTCAAGTGTAAATTCTGTAGTTAGCAGTTCGATATTCATTCAACGTCATTCTGCTGACAAGACATCGATGCGTCAAAGGCTAACAGCCGTCTAACTCCATACGCAGAAATTCCTTGAAGTTTCTTAACCCTTCTTACATCCTCTTTCGTACATCTTACAAGTATTTCCCAAGACTAATTCCATCCTAACCAACATTTCCCCCTAAAATAAAAATTTAAATACTGTTTTAACATATTACTCGGAGTCGGCCTTCACTGCACAACAATCTCATTATCCTTGAACTTGGGTCATTCACTCGAAAGATCCAAGTCAGAGGTTTGTGATCTGTTACAATTGTAAATTTCCTTCCCAAAATATACGGCCTAAATTGTTTACATGCCCAGACAATTGCTATAAGTTCCCTCTCAATGGTGGAGTAATTCTTTTCAGGTGTATTCAACACACAGCTTGAGTAAGCAACAGGAAAATCCTTTCCAGTAGTTCCCTGGCTTAACACGCTGCCGATCCCATTCGAACTAGCATCACATGTGACAATAAATCAGTGGCGTGCGGTACTATTTTTGGTAAGGGAAGCAGTGGTATCTAATGTACGAACTTATAGCAATCAACTCACCAAATTTTACGTCACTTACTGAGTCAATAAGGTCGTTTTGTATTCTGTTTGATAAACCTGTAAATACTGTACTACTCTTAAGGTGAACACTGAGTTTATGATCATATTTCCTCAACAAGTGTACTAATACCACATAATTACCTCGGTCGATAGAATCCACGTTTTCGTCATGAACACGGAGGCCAAGTTGCCACTTTCCTAAATGGCAGATGATATCAATCAAGCGTTTAATTATTTCTCTATGTAGTATCGTCAGGCGCTTTTGATTGTCAAGTTGACAGTCAATTCGAGATTTCCCGAACATAACAAGTTGAACTGTTGAAATCACTCGAGTCTGAGAGTTCTCATGTCGTTTCAATGCTTTATGAAGGTTGTTGATATCACCAAACCCAGTCCTGTTTCATACATTTTTTTTCATTGAGAAAAAACAGGCATGGCAAACAAAACAATTTTCCTATATTACGGCAACCAGTAGCTACTCTGTTTTCGAATACTGTTCCAAATTAAATTTCCTCACACATAATTTGGTTTGTGCATTAAGTTCTGGCAACTCTCATGTCGGTCGTCCTCTTTCTATAATTATTTTCTTTTTCAGAAAAGTCCCTGCTATTAAACTCCCGTTTTAAAGCCTTTCGATTGCATAGTCGCAGTCGTGTTGTCTGCCAGCATTCATTTAAGCTGTGTCCTGCGTGTGTAGTATAATCACGCCCCTGCGCTTCGTACCTCAATATTAGACTTGCTTCCCTTAAACGCGGATGGCTTCTTTCTGATGCGTCAAAATACGATCACAAATACAATCTTACGCCATATAAATATGCACTTACAATATTTTAATGAAACTTAATGTTACTTATAACACCCAACAAGACTGAAATCACACATAAACTGTTAATTTTCACATAATCATCGAAAGAACACACTCTTTCGCTTCCATATCACAGGCATTAGCCATCAAACCGAAAGTTTCTTCCCTACAAACTTCTTGTGAGACGAATTCTCACGGAGTTTAACGAAGGAAACTTGGTACGTTCCACCAAGTGGTGAGGAGGCAAGTGGCCTTGAGCAGGAACATGCGCTAAATGACAATATTCAAATCCTGATTATTCAAATTGAATTATTTATATACACGTATGACTGTGCTGTGAGCCACTGGCAATAGAAATTATTCCAGGAAAGCACTGTGATTTAAGCACATATCGTACCAAGGGATCAAAAGCTGTGTAACTGATTCAGTGCTGGAATCCAAAGAAAAATTCCAAGAAACAACATTCATGCAGAATAAACCAATCCAACAAGTGAGAGCAGATGGAGATGTTCCATCACGGTGGCTACGGCTCCTGCATCCTGTCTGCGGACCCAGAGATCCTATTGAAGTGAACTTGATGCGTGCCCCCTTGAAGCAAAAAGGAACAATTGTGTAATTTTCTGGCACCACGCCACAATCTCTTAACCCCAGTGATGCATAGCCTATATTCAGTTGGCCCCAGAAGGAGGGTTGGCACTGCCCCACAGAAAAATATATTACACTGAATTAGAATCCCCTGCAACTGAGTCACGTTATTTTGTAGTGGAGTAATACTGCTTGAAAGCTGAAACCCGCCAGGAGTGTTTAGTGAATATCTCCTATACTAAATTTTAAGAAAACCTGTCTTGTGGTTTAGGTCCTCATACATAAGGTGTCCTCTATTATTGTGGAATGAATTTCCAGAAACTTGAACAGATAACCTGATGCCTTAGTATGTTAAATACGTTTATGTAATTAACTCACTGTCTTCATCCATTAACCAAATGCTCTGCATTTCATATTCTTCCTCAAGGGACAATGGTTCAGACGCAGTCAACTGTTGCAGCTCAAGTGACTTCATCCAGCCATGGTACCTTCAGAAGAATTGCATGTTAACATCTGTAATATCAAAATTGTGTGTGTACATTACAGGTACCCAGTGTAATTCTCATAATGAACTATTCCTCCCCCTTGTGACCATGTTTCTTTTGTGTTTTAAATAATTATAAGCACTTTATTAAAATGCTGTACTTAATATAATTTTCATGATAATGGAATGGATATAAACTAATTTTTATCAGCAAAGAAAGTAATGTCACAAATTTTAATGTAAAATTTGGAAATACACGTATTTAGCCAAAAAAGTTATATTCTTTCATCTTTCTTTTTACTTTTCTTTTTTATGCACACTGTACAAAGAGTTTCCCACATCTTCACAGAGTGGTTCTGCATTACAAAATCATTCCTTCTTGCAACAATTAGCATACTTCAGCTGTCTCTGGTGTCTTAAAACATCTGGAACCACTAAAAACTGTAACCACTGTTACTTTTCTGTTTGCAAGGTTCACATTCTTACTACACTCTTCAGATATTAAACTCTGCTGACTAGAGGATTGGAAACATAAACATATAGGAATTAAGGTGATACTAGAGAGAAAATTCTGTACATCCGTGCCTTCCATTGCATTCAAAAGAAAATATTGCCCTTTCTATGAGCACAACCAAACGCTTGCATTGTACCTGAGATACAGTGTGCATTCAGTTTTCTGTGAGTTCATGGTGAATTTGAATACTGTTGTTTCACTTCATCATACAATGGCAATGAGACATCGTTCAGAAGATAATGAAACTGAAAGGAGCTGAAGTGCAAGATACTGTATGTGACGTGGGATTGTGCAAAGGTGTGATTCAGTTATATAATAGGGGTACAGCCTATATGTACAGCAAGGGAATAACAAAAAAAGGTACATTAAATGTTACTATATTCAAAAATAACTTCTACTAGTGGCATGCACATGTTTCTACTAGTGATGTTTAAATACAGGAATATGTGTACTTTGGTCATGATGACTGCACCTTTCAGTGTACTGATACATTCACTTTGGATATTAAAGATTAAAGTTAAATACCATTTCTCTTAACAATAATGCTTACTGTGTCTTAATGCGCAGTCATCAAAAAAGAACTCCCTTGTTTCATGATGCAGTAACTTGTAAAATATTAAACAAAGGTAAAGTTTTCCCTGCACTTAATTAAGTAATTAAGCACATTTGCCATGAGGATATATGGAAGAGTGGAGGTATAGCTCCATGATTATTAACCTCAGCAGTCGACAGAGCTAAGTAGTCAACTTCACACCCCCTGGGACAGAGGCCCTGGTATCCATTGGAGAGCAGGCTGGGTGGGCCCCAGAGCCAAGCTAGACACTGTGAAGAAGAGAAAAATCACTTCCCCTTGCCAGGAATAAAAAATATGAAACAAGACACACCAATTTTTAATAACTGGACAAACTCTCAACATTTTCTCACAACCTCAATGAATATCAGTGCAGCCACCATCTCAAACTCTGTAGAATCAAAGCAATACTCAGAGGAGGCAGAATTGAACATGTTCCCGGGGCTACGCAGTTACTCAGCGTTACTGAGCAACACCCAAAATCTTCAAAGGAAATTTAAGATCCTCTGATTGGCTCACACTTATGTGATTCGACTGAATGTGATAGATGTATTATGATCGATTCCAGTCATTTCCAGACTACATAGTTCATGCGTATGAATACAGATGGTTGTTCTGAATGTTTCCCTCTCCCCTGTGGGAGTTTCACCCCCCTGTTCACAGGGAATGTTGCTACAGAAGCGCAAATTTTCTTTCGCAGGTGACACAGACCATGGAATGTCTCTACATAAAACATAATTAAACCGTGTCTAAAATATCTCTGATTGTGCATCACAGACTGAACATCATGTCACAATTACAAAGTTACTAGTATCTATATCTGTTACGCCGTGGTGACAGGGGGCGTGGAGGTACCCCACCGCTGTCACCCCATGGTATGGTGCGAAGGGGGGCGTGGAGGATTCGCTCCACCTCTTCCACCATCCATGCCGTTGCACCCTTGGGGAATGGCCAGTTGCAAGGCTAAGCACTTGGTACTTGACTCATTAACTACCTCATGGCTGTGAGTTCACAGTCCCGATAACACAGGGAGGTACGGGAGAACGGTGAAATAGAGGGTGTGACTGGGGGTAAGTCATTAACACCACACATCCCCTTCACTCGGTCTACTCTCATCTACTAATATATACACTTTATACATATCACTTTCATGGCCGACAGTGGCCGATTACGTACACATTGTAATTTGGATAACGATGCACTTGGGTTTACCATCCCTAGCTTTCGAGGTAATTCCTACGTCCCTACTCAACGCCTACTCTCTCTCTGCCCTAACCCTGTAACATGACACTTTAATA
The DNA here is from genome assembly GCF_002891405.2 of Cryptotermes secundus. Taxonomy (NCBI): domain Eukaryota; kingdom Metazoa; phylum Arthropoda; class Insecta; order Blattodea; family Kalotermitidae; genus Cryptotermes; species Cryptotermes secundus. Next base: position 1,488 of record NW_019745117.1, on the reverse strand, counting down.
ATATCTCACTGTATATCCGTGACCGATATGAACAGTTCCACTTACTTGGTGTAGGAAGCTGATGGTGTCCCTCACTTGGTCTGGCACGACGGGCACGACCATGGTTCTGGCTGGCTATTACACTCAGTTACGATGATCAAAAGATTGATTGTTTGATCCGAAAAGATTCCATGATCAATTCAATGATCGATTCAACGATAGACTCCATGATAGATGCTCTTCCAGTTGCGTCCGCAACTTTACAACCTTCCCCTTGCTGACACCTGTCTTTGGGGGTAAGCTCCGCCTCTTCACTAGAGCGAATTTTCCCCCAAGGGTCCGTCTCTTGTTGGTCAGCTGGGTAAAGAGGGTTGGATCTCCTCCGGCCGTCTCGCTGACTCGGCACTGTGTATGCTTTGCCGTACAGCCGCTCGTGCCTCTTCCGTGTGAATCGGCGGTCTAAGCAATGCGGCAAATTTCTACTGACAGCGCTCTTCCGCATTGTACTACACACATTACCCTTCGTCTAACTTCTCTAAGGTGAACCTAGGATAACTTAATACCTAAAAGTTACAAAAACCCTTTGCTGAAATTCTACAGCATTACAATATCTCTCACATAAAATGGGAACCAAAATCGCCATATCGGTGATTTCGCTGTGCATACAAGTACATATGACGTTTCTTCCTTAATGTTGCCTACAGTATGTATTAGTTATGACGTACTGTCAATGATGTTTTTGACAATTCCAATATGTGCTTCGGAACGTGTTCTGTTTTGTACGTCACCAATATTACATTTTTCCTAATAATTCTTGTATTACTGTTTTTTCTCATGATATCACACGCTTCCCACCGTCAGAGTCATCACAGTGATTACAGTCAATCATAGTTTACTTAAATGCGCTGCAACATTCAATAAACACATAGCGGCAACGTCCCACCAAAAATTTCTGGTCAAAAAACTCTACAATATGCTGTGTCTGCAGCAATCTGCAGTTTGAACAACTGGCTTAATCGGGCTCCCAAAAACCTTCAACGGAAATTTAAGATCCTCTGATTGGCTCACACTTATGCGATTCGATTGAATGCGATAGGTGTATAATGATTGATTCTAGTCATTTCCAGACTACCTAGTTCATTTTGATAAGCATAGATGGTTGTTCTGGTAGAGATCGATATCGTTGTCTCATGTTTGATGGAATGTCAATCAGATCAGAGGGAACTTGTGTTTCAATCAGAAGCGATCAGAAGTTTGACTGCATTGAGGGTTTTGAGGATTGTGGAAGTCAGGGCAGGACTTGCAGCATTGCAAATCACGCTAATGATAAAGAATATAATACGCATCATGAAACCAAAAACTCGTCAGGTTTTGATGAAGTAACAAGTAAAGTTCTGAAAGCTTGTTCTGATTTAATTAGTTGCCCTTTAGCTCACATTTGTAATCACTCAGTATACACAGGCGTTTTCCCAGACTGCCAAAAAATTTCAATAGTAAAGCCACTATTCA